>NC_069507.1:48152458-48244958 GCF_027579735.1 Bombina bombina | reverse complement strand
GTCTGGACAAAGCAAGCCTGCAGACGATCAAACACCGGTAACCAAAGCAGACCTCAGTATGCTGGTGTCAAAACAGGACATTGCATCAAATTTTGAAAAGCTCTGGGATAAAATTGATAGTCTACATACTACAGTGACTTCCAGTCTAACAGAAATCAAGAACGAAATGCTTGAAATGGGAAACAGGGTGGAAGCCCTAGAAAATGACAAGGAGGATATTGAGGAAAACGTAGCTGTTATGTCGCAGACAATCTCCCTCCAACAACAACAAATAGATGACCTCCAAGACAAAATGGAGGACATTGAAAATCGCACTAGGAGGTCGAACCTCCGGATAAAGGGTATACCGGAATCGATTGGACCAGCTGACCTTTTGTCTTATTTGCAAGGCCTCTTTAAAGCTATCACAGTGGCTACAGATGATACAGAATACCATATCGAAAGGGCCCACAGAGCACTCAGGGCCAGGCCGCAGAAAGATATGCCACCAAGGGATGTGATCATCAAATTCCTCAGGTTTCTTGATAAAGAAAAAATCTTGAATGCTTCTCGGAAGAACCCCACGTTTAAATACCAGGGGAACGTGGTGCAATTCTTTCAGGATCTATGTGTGAAAACACTACAACGACGAAGCACACTTCGACCATTAACCTCATTGCTCAGAAAACGCCAGATCACATATCGCTGGGGTTTTCCATTTGCCCTTAACATACTTAAAGATGGTAAGATAACTTCAATCAAGACAATACAGGAGATTCCTGGGGCTTGTAGGACCCTAGGTATCGAAGCACCGGACATACCGCCTGACCCCGATCTCGGGGAGAAGAGAGGGACACAAATCTTAACACATCCTCTCAAGAGATCTAGTTGGATTAAAGTGAATAATAAACGATCCAAGACATGATTCCTTATCTGACTGGAACTTTATTGGTGGCAGACCGAATTTAGGAGATTGGTGAGACTCTTTTCTAAAACACTATCAGAGATGTATTTTGAAAATTATATGCAATATACTTAGACTGTCGTGGATGGTGAGCTGAAACCACTAGAACTTATTTTGTATACACAGATTATTTTGTTAACCTAACACTGCTCGTCAATTTTATTATTCTTCATCCACTACCACCTATGGTAAACAAGGGTAATAGTATGAGCTACAAAGTATCACTGGTTATATGTTATATCAATGCAAATTAGGGAAATTTTGTATTGTTATTACTGTTTTTTATTACAGGATTATGTAAGTTTTGTTATGTTATTTAATTGGTTTGTTTTGTGCCAAGTCAACTGCATCTTCGTTAACACCTTTTTGGGGCGCTACACCGAGGTTAAAAATACAGGGACTGTAGAAATAGACGTACAGAATAGCACAGAATCTGACACTTCAGGTTACCTAAATAACGAAAAGAGATGGTTATATACTGATGTATGCATTATTTTACTGAAATATTGTTATGGCTGAAAAACTACACTTTCCTGGAGTAAACTTGATTTCACATAATGTGAGAGGCCTTAATTCAGACATAAAAAGGAGGACTGCACTAACACAATATAGAAAGCTTAAAGCAAATATTTTATTCTTACAGGAAACTCACTTTCTGAAAACACAAATACCTAAGTATTGGTCCAAAGAATATTCGCAACACTTTCATTCCACCGCTAACACTAAAACTAGGGGAGTCTCTATACTGATTCATTCATCCTTGGGTTTTGAACACAAAGACACAGTGAAAGATAGCGAGGGCCGCTATTTAATAGTGAGGGGGAATATACAGGGGACTGAAGTACTCCTATGCAATATCTATGCACCCAATGAGCAACAAGAACCATTCTTTAGATGTATAACTAATTTGCTTACCAACTGGTCCAGATCGAGAATCATATTGGCGGGGGATTTCAATATAGACCTTGTAGCACTAGGGAGGGCGACGACAGGGAACATTTCAAAAAAGAAAATAAGACAACAAAGCATAGCTAGGAAGGTTGGTGAACTATTCCGGCCACACGGGTTACAAGATACATGGGTCACACTGTACGGCGATACTACTGACACAACTTATTACTCCTCAGCGCATAAATGCTACACGAAAATTGATTATGTTTTCACAAGTCAAATATTGCAACCTACATTACGTGAGGCACATATACACACTTGTGTTTGGTCGGACCATTCTATTACACAGCTTCTCCTGGGATCCCTTATGGAACCAAACAGAACCAAAACATGGACTTTCGACCCGACCTGCCTGAAACACCCTACCACAAAAGACAGATTACTAAAAGACATGAGTGACTACTGGAGAATCAATACAGACTCCACAACAAACCCTATCTCGGTGTGGGCAGCCCACAAATTAGTTTTCAGAGGACTATTAATAAAAGAAAAAACAAATTACAAAAAACAAGCTAACATTCGCTATCTGCAGCTCCAGCAAGACATTAATCTTTTAGAAAAGGAACATAAACAGACTGGCTCCCAAAATATATTGAACTCTCTAAACCAAAAGAAGGCAGATCTACTAACATTATTAAACGACAATTCTATTAGGGCAGCCCAAAGACTTAAAGCTAATTATTTTATCTATGCAAATAAGCCTGATAGGTATTTAGCTAAAAAAATTAGAGAGGAGTACCAGTCAATGTCCATTCCACATATACAGAACACATCAGGCAATATCACATCTCACCCACAAGAAATTGTGAACACTTTTGCAGATTACTATAAAAAGCTATATGATGGGGAGAAAGTCCAACACAACACCCAAACGCAGACTATTCTCGAGAGGTTTTTGAACTCCGCGAAGCTACCACAACTAACTGAGGAAGATCGAGACCAGTTAAACTCAGCTGTTACACATGCTGAAGTGGTATTGGCCATAAAGGAGCTCAAACCAGGTAAAGCCCCGGGACCGGATGGATTCCCGGGGGAATACTATAGGCTTTTTAAACAGCTATTGACCCCCCACATAGTTAAATTTGCCAACCATGTACTGGAGCGCCAACTTATACCCGCTGACCTCCTACAAGCCAAGATAATTGTAATTCCCAAAAAAGGTAGAAATGCTTCGCTGTGTTCAAACTATAGACCCATATCTTTAATAAACCAGGATATGAAAATCTTGACCAAAATACTTGCCAATCGCCTGAAACACATCTTACCCTCTATCATACATCCAGATCAGGTTGGCTTTGTAAAAAATAGAGAGGCTCCAGACAATATCAGACGAATGATTACGGTTATAGACTACTTACAACGCAAGCGGACGCCTTCTCTGATCCTATCATTGGATGCGGAGAAGGCGTTCGATAGAGTGGACTGGGTATACATGAACACGGTGCTGATAAAGATGGGATTCACGGGATCTTTCATGAAGGCAATGAAAAGCTTATATTCAACACCAACAGCATATATCAGAGCAATAGGACACCAATCTGCAACTTTTAAAATTCTCAATGGCACAAGACAGGGTTGCCCACTTTCGCCCCTCCTTTTTGCGCTCTGCATCGAGCCATTAGCTGCAAACATAAGAAATTCCCCAATCATTACTGGCTTGCAAATACAGCAGTCCCAGCACAAAATTGCACTATTTGCGGACGATGTGCTGCTGACAGTAACAAAACCACTCATTTCTCTCCCTCACATATATGACATCATACAACAATTTTCGGACGTTTCGGGATACAAATTAAATCTAGGCAAATGTGAAGCACTCCCATTAAACTTACCAAAGCAGACCATCAAACTGATTGAAACAAATTTTGATTTTGACTGGGTGAAAAGTGACTTGAAATATTTGGGGATAAAACTAACGACACACTCTTCTCACCTATATAAAGCTAACTATATACCCATGTTTAAGTCGATTAGAGCTGATTTGCAGAAATGGAAGAGTTATAACTTCTCCTGGTATGGGAGGCTTTCGTCAATTAAGATGACGGTACTCCCGAGACTCCTGTATTTGTTCCGTACCTTACCCATAAGCATAGATAAATCTGACCTGAAAGCTCTTCAAACAGACCTTCATAAATATCTTAGAGGGTCTAGACACGCAAGGATACCTCATGACACACTCACTAGACATAGACAGTTGGGGGGAGTGGGACTCCAAAATCTAAGGGACTATTACTCGGCAGCTAGACTGGCCCAAAACTCTCTCTTAGGGAGAAGACAGGAGGACATACTATGGCCTAAATTAGAAGCACTCGTAGGGGGCTATGATGACCCAGGAGATATACTATGGGGTAAAAATACTGATGAGAGACTTAAGATTTCTCAGAACCTAATTACCAAGACGACGATCAAACAACTAGAAATATACAACAAACAATATGCATTTTTACCGGCTAATTCTTTAATAAGACCCATAAAATATATAGTTTCCAGAGAATCTAGTCGCCTCATAGATAAATGGGCACACAAAGATTTATATAGAATAGCAGACTTCTTGGTCAACAAGAAAATTATAACGTATCAACAGCTTCAAGATAAACTTGGAATGATACGCCTTCCCTGGTTTTTATACTTACAGATAGCTTCGGCTGTTACATCATATCTTAGGTTTGGAATAGAGTCCAAAGGCACAACCATCTTTGAGAGGTTGTGCAGTGCGGACTTTAGACAGAAAAGTGCGGTATCACATTTATATTTACACATCCAAGAATCACACACAACAAAATCTCCTGTCATTCTTCGGTGGGAAGCGGACTTAGAGAGAACATTTGACTTAACAACATGGAACCAGATTTTTTTAAACTCAGCTAGAGGCTTATTGGGAGCGGATCTGAGGGAAAACAATATAAAGACAACTTTTCGCTGGTATTTGACCCCTCTAAAAACAGCGCACATGGTTAAGGGAGGCACCACACAGTGTTATAGAGGTTGCACGCAATTAGGTACATATTTTCATATGTGGTGGGAATGCCCAAATGTTCAGAGGGTTTGGCTAGACCTGTCCAAGATGTTAACCACCATATTAGAGGAGCAAGTTATATTGACACCTATGCAGGCACTATTGAACGTCGATGATTTGAGGTTTAACACACCAATAAATAAGTTAATTAGAATCTTATGTACAGTGACCCGCACAGCTATAGCAAAACACTGGAAACTAGGAGTGCCAGAAAGGGGGGAGATACTTGGAAGGATTAGAAACATGTTTGACATGTGTCAGACAGCTGCGTACATACAGGATACAGTTGAAGTCTTCAACCAAGTTTGGTTCTATTGGATTCTAAATGAGAAGCAAATATAAGGACGAGATAACAGGAGAGACAGAAGGAGACAAAGATATGAGTATAGGAGAAGATGGGAGGGATTGGAAGGTGCGCTCTGAGGGTTCATAAGGTACGATGATCTGTTAAGAAACGTTTATTGTTCATTTATTAATATGATTTATGCAGTTGACTGGCATAGGGGTTACATTAGTTAAATATGTTGATTGTTATATATGTTTAGATACAGAAAATTAAATAAATAATTGTTGGCTTCAATAGGAGCTATGATTGACGACACATGGTAAAGAGTGACTAACAGAACTCACTAAAAAGGAGGAAGCGGTGGACCATTAGAATCTGTTAAATGGCTTACATTTGTTTGAAATTTGTCAACTGTTTTTTTTTTTCCACCGAACTGACCCATGTATTGTTCACACTGTACAACAATAATAAAAACTATTTCAATCTAAATCATCAGGCCCCATGTGCTAAAGGGGCAGTCTAGTCAAAATTAAAATGTAATGATTCAGATAGGGCATACAATTTTAAACAATTTCCCAATTTGCTTTTACCTTTAAATTTGCTTTGTTATCTTGGTATTGTTTGTTGAAAGCTAAATCTAGGTAGTCCCATGTGCTAATTTATAAGCCCTTGAAGGCCATCTCTTTTGACTGTTTTTACAGCTAGAGGGCATTAGTTCATGTGTGCCATATAGATAACACTGTGCTCACTCCAGTGAAGTTATTTATAAGTCAGCACTGATTGGCTAAAATGCAAGTCTGTTAAAAGAACTGAAATAAGGGGACAGTCAACAGAGGCTTAGATACAAGGTAATGACAGAGATAAAAAGGGTATTAATATAACCGTGTTGGTTATGCACAACTGGGGAATGGGTAATAAAGAGATTATCTATCTTTTTAACCCTTTAATGACAACTGACGTACCAGGTACGTCATGCATTAACAAGCAGTTAATGATAATAGACGTACCTGGTACGTCAGTTGTCTAACAGAGTGCTGGAAGCGATTGCGATCGCTTCCAGCAGCTCGAAGGGTATTGCAGTGATGCCTTGATATGGAGGCATCCTGCAATACCCCTTTACAAGCCTCCGATGCAAAGAGAGCCACTCTGTGGCCCTCTCTGCACCGGAGCGTCGTTGGTGGGTGGGAGCAAGGAAGGGAGGCGGGTGGGCGGCCTGCCAAGGGCCTGTGATGTGGAGGGGGGCGGGATCGGAGGCCGGATCGGAGGCAGCAGTGTCCGGGGGCGCACATGGACGCGCGCATGCATGGGGCGGGAGCGGGTGGGAACTGCTACACTACAGAAAATTTTTATACAAAATTGAGAGAAAAGGGGGGGATTTTAATTTTAAAAACAATCAAAGGGTTCTGGGAGGGGGGGGGAGCTACACTACAGAAAATGGCAAAAAAAGGCACAAAAATAATAAAAGCATATTTTTTTTTTTACTAAACTGGGTACTGGCAGACCCAAGATGGCGCCCATTAAGCTAGAGGGGGAGGGTTAGAGAACTGTTTGATGGGGGATCCGTGAGGTTGGGGGCTAAGGGGGGATTCTATACAGCAGCATATGTAAATATGCTATAAAAAAAACAAAAAAAAACACAAATATATACCTTTTATTTTAGTACTGGCAGACTTTCGGGAACATACAGGCAGATGGCGGGAACAATTGTGGCGTGGGGAAGGGAAGAGAGCTGTTTGGGAGGGATCAGGGGGTCTGATGTTTCAGGTGGGAGGCTGATCTCTACACTAAAGCTAAAATTAACCCTGTAAGCTACCTAATTAACCCCTTTACTGCTAGCCATAATACACGTGTGATGCGCTGCGGAATTTAGCGGCCTTCTAATTACCAAAAAGCAACGCCAAAGCCATTTATGTCTGCTATCTCTGAACAAAGGGGATCCCACAGAAGCATTTACAACCATTTGTGCCATAATTGCACAAGCTGTTTGTAAATAATTTCAGTAAGAAACCAAAAATTGTGAAAAATGTAAAGTTTTTTTTTATTTGAACGTATTTGGCGGTAAAATGGTGGCATGAAATATACCAAAATGTGCCTAGATCAATACTTTGGGTTGTTTACTACACTACACTAAAGCTAAAATTACCCCAAAAAGCTCCCTACATGCTCCCTAATTAACCCCTTCACTGCTGGGCATAATACACGTATGTGCACAGTGGCATTTAGGGGCCTTCTAATTACCAAAAAGCAACGTCAAAGCCATATAAGTCTGCTATTTCTGAACAAAGGGGATGCCAGAGAAGCATTTACAACCATTTATGCCATAATTGCACAAGCTGTTTGTAAACAATTTCAGTGAGAAACCGAAAGTTTGTGAAAATTTGTGAAAAAGTGAACGATTTTTTGTATTTGATCGCATTTGACTTTGAAATGGTGGCATGAAATATACCAAAATGGGCCTAGATCAATACTTTGGGTTGTCTTCTAAAAAAATATATACACATGTCAAGGGATATTCAGGGATTCCTGAAAGATATTATTAGTGTTCTAATGTAACTAGCGCTCATTTTGAAAAAAAGTGGTTTGGAAATAGCAAAGTGCTACTTGTATTTATGGCCCTATAACTTGCAAAAAAAGCAAAGAACATGTAAATATTGGGTATTTCTAAACTCAGGACAAAATTTAGAAACTATTTAGCATAGGTGTTTTTTGGTGGTTGCAGATGTGTAACAATGGCGAGAAAAACGGTATATAATATGTGTGGGTACAGTAAATGAGTAAGAAGAAAATTACAGCTAAACACAAACACTGCAAAAATGTAAAAATAGCCTTTGTCCCAAACGGACAGAAAATGGAAAAGTACTGTTGTCATTAAGGGGTTAAACCAGGGATGGAGAACCTTGGCCCTCTAGATGTTTCAGAACTACATTTCCCATGATGCTCAACTCGACTTCAGAGTGCCTAAGCATGATGGGTAATGTAGTTCTGTAATATCAGGAGGTTCAAGGTTCCCCATCCCTGTTTTAAACAATAAAAAATAAGTAGACTGTCTCTTTAAGTCTAATATGTACAATGGACATAGAACAAAAAAGAACTTTAATATTTAAAGAACTAAATAAAAACCCACTACCTAAGTGGAAGTTTTGGGATAGAGCGTTTTTGTACATTCAGGTTATCTGACATGAATAGTTTTAAAGCAGACTGTAAGAGAAATTGATTACGTGAGGGGTATTAATGTGTTAAAATTGTTGTATTCATCAGTGACTATTGTTAATAAAGCTTGTGTGTAAAAAAAAAAAAAAAAAAAAAAAAAAAAAAAAGATTTTTGTATATAATTAATTTCAGATGTTTTTCTACGTTTTGAAGAGCACTAGGGGTCAGCTGAGTTTGCTGCCATATTGTGCTCTAGACACGTGCACACTACATACCTAGGTATGCCTTCAACAAAGAATACCAAGATAACAAAACAACTTTGATAATAAAAGTAAATTGGAAACTTTTTACAAATGTTCTGCTTTGTCTATCAGTTTAGAAATATTTGGGGTCAGGATGTGCTATGTCCTCCTAAACGTGCTGGGCTTTAACATGCATGGAACATTGTGGTATCCTGCTCTGTTCTTTGTAAAAACCCGGTGGATCTGACTGGGGAACGTGCCTAGCAACGCATGCAGTCCCCCATTAGCCAATCAGCACCATTTGTAGTTATGTGATCATGTGACATTCTGTCTGCACAGATATTTACGGTTCGATTATGGACATTTGCCTGCGTCCTTAAAGGGATACTGAACCCAAATTTTTTCTTTCATGATTCAGATAGAGCATGCAATTTTAAGCAACTTTCTAATTTACTCCTAATATCAATTTTTCTTCATTCTCTTGCTATCTTTATTTGAAAAAGAAGGCATCTAAGCTTTTTTTTTTTTTTTTTTTTTTTTTGGTTCAGACTCTGGACAGCACTTTTTTATTGGTGGATGAAATTATCCACCAATCAGCAAGAACAACCCAGGTTGTTCACCAAAAATGGGCCGACATCTAAACTTACATTCTTGCATTTCAAATAAAGATACTAAGAGAATGAAGAAAATTTGATAATAGGAGTAAATTAGAAAGTTGCTTAAAATGTCATGCTCTATCTGAATCACGAAAGAAAAAAATTGGGTTCAGTGTCCCTTTAAGGGGTTAAAAGAACCGTTTCCCAAGTTACACCGACTGATTAAAACAATAAAAGTTAATAATAAAATGCCTCAGAAAGGTATTTTCCTAAAACTTAGCGCTTATTAGTAAAACTATTAAATAAAGAGAGGTTAGCCAAACTGGGTTTGTTTTCTCTAGAAAAAAGGCGCTTGAGAGGTGACATGATTACGTTATATAAATATTCAAGGCCTATATACAGAGATGGCAGAAGCTCTGTTTATGCCAAGACAAGAGGTCACAATTTAAGGTTGGAGGAAAGAAGATTTAATCTCCTGCAACGGAAACTTTTTTTTTACTGTAAGAGCAATAAAATTGTGGAACTCATTACCAAAGGAGGTAGTGAATGCCAATACCTTAGATACATTTTAAAATGGTTTGGATACATTTCTGGCTAGAAACATAATTCATGGATAGGATTGCTTGTGTTAAATGGGTAACCTTTTAAGCTTTTTATAGTATATTAGATTTTTTTAGGCTGAACTTGATAGACCTCATCTACTATGTTACACAGGTAAAAGAAAGTGTCACAAACAGAATCTGACATGCAGAACACTTCATCAGAGATAAGTGAAGAAACCAATGGCATACACAAAACTGCTTTAGATTGTGTTTGTGTAACATGGCACAACTGTATTATGGTACAAATACTGTTCATTGTGATATGCTTGACTCAAAGTAATGTAACTGGAATTTCTAATCAGCTGTATATTAAATGTTCAAATACCTTACTTGCCCTCCAAGTAGAAGAGTAGTGAAATATCAAACTCAACAACATAATGAAAACAAGATATTTAAATCCCATTAAGAGGTGACTCAAATGACAAATGTGGCTTTTACTCCAAATACCACATATCTAACCTTTGGTGCAACATTTAAGACCACACATGGGGGTGGGGGATACATAATGCATGAAGCACACCTCAAATTCAGACATTTAACAAGGTAAAAAGTGGAAAATTGTAACTTATTTTATTCAAACTTTTTTATTCTTCATAAAATACATTTAAAACTGACTGCAATTGTTCATAAACTTCAAAAACTGTAGCTTTTATCTGCAGATAACTAGAGAGTTATAGAGATACATAGAATAATAGATTTGTCATAGATAATTAAGAGAGAGTTGTATAATACAACAACATAAATAGAAAACAGCTAAACAGATGCAGCCAGATTATAGATAAAATATAGGTAATATAAAGGCTCATAGAGTAGATATAAATAGATAAAAAGATAATAGATGTACACAAAACATGGGAGGAGAGAAAAAAAGAACAAAGGGGGGGGGGGCAGAAAAAGAGAGGGGTAAGACAGAGATCAGAGGGACAGGAAGAGAGAAAGGAGAGAGAGATCAGAGAGAAAGGAGGAGAGTAAGGAGAGAGATCAGAGAGACAGGAAGAGAGAAAGGAGAGAGAGAGATCAGAGAGACAGGAAGAGAGAAAGGAGAGAGATTGAGATCAGAGAGACAGGAAGAGAGTAAGGAGAGAGAGAGATCAGAGAGACAGGAAGAGAGAAAGGAGAGAGATTGAGATCAGAGAGACAGGAGGAGAGTAAGGAGAGAGAGAGAGATCAGAGAGACAGGAAGAGAGAAAGGAGAGAGATTGAGATCAGAGAGACAGGATGAGAGTAAGGAGAGAGATTGAGATCAGAGAGACAGGGGGAGAGTAAGGAGAGAGATCAGAGAGACAGGAAGAGAGAAAGGAGAGAGATTGAGATCATAGAGACAGGAGGAGAGAAAGGAGAGAGATCAGAGATACAGGAAGAGAGAAAGGAGAGAGAAAGAGAGAAAGGAAAAAGAGAGGGGTAAGACAGAGATCAGAGAGACAGGAAGAGAGAAAGGAGAGATAGATCAGAGAGACAGGAGGAGAGTAAGGAGAGAGAGACATCAGAGAGACAGGAAGAGAGAAAGGAGAGAGATTGAGATCAGAGAGACAGGAGGAGAGTAAGGAGAGAGAGATCAGAGAGACAGAAAGAGAGAAAGGAGAGAGATTGAGATCAGAGAGACAGGAGGAGAGTAAGGAGAGAGAGAGAGATCAGAGAGACAGGAAGAGAGAAAGGAGAGAGATTGAGATCAGAGAGACAGGATGAGAGTAAGGAGAGAGATTGAGATCAGAGAGACAGGGGGAGAGTAAGGAGAGAGATCAGAGAGACAGGAAGAGAGAAAGGAGAGAGATTGAGATCATAGAGACAGGAGGAGAGAAAGGAGAGAGATCAGAGATACAGGAAGAGAGAAAGGAGAGAGAAAGGAAAAAGAGAGGGGTAAGACAGAGATCAGAGAGACAGGAAGAGAGAAAGGAGAGATAGATCAGAGAGACAGGAGGAGAGTAAGGAGAGAGAGACATCAGAGAGACAGGAAGAGAGAAAGGAGAGAGATTGAGATCAGAGAGACAGGAGGAGAGTAAGGAGAGAGAGATCAGAGAGACAGAAAGAGAGAAAGGAGAGAGATTGAGATCAGAGAGACAGGAGGAGAGTAAGGAGAGAGATCAGAGAGACAGGAAGAGAGAAAGGAGAGAGAGAGATCAGAGAAACAGGAGGAGAGAAAGGAGAGAGACCAGAGAGACAGGAAGAGAGAAAGCAGAGAGAGATCAGAGAAACAGGAGGAGAGAAAGGAGAGAGACCAGAGAGACAGGAAGAGAGAAAGCAGAGAGAGATCAGAGAGACAGGAAGAGAGGATAAAGAATAGTACAGCAGTGAGAGAGAAGAGAGTAGAAAGAAGAGTACAGAGAGAAGACTGCAGCAGTGAGAGTAGTAAGAAGAGTGCAGCAGTGAGAGAGAATAGTGCACCAGTGAGAGAGCAGAAAGAAGAGAGCAGCAGTGAGAGAGAGGATAGAACAGAGAAAAGAGTGCAGCAGTAAGAAAGCAGAAAGAAGAGTGGAGCAGTGAGAGAGGAGAGATCAGTAAGAATAGTGCAGCAGTGAGAGGGCCGAAAGAAGAAAGCAGCAGTGAGAGAGGAGAGAGCATAGAGAAGAGTGCATCAGTGAGAAAGCAGAAAGAAGAGTGCAGCAGTGAGAGAGGAGAGAACAGAGAGAAGAGTGCAGCAGTGAGAGAGGAGAGAACAGAGAGAAGAGTGCAGCAGTGAGAGAGGAGGAAGCAGAGAGAAGAGTGCAGAAGTGAGAGAGAGGAGAAACAAGAGTGCATCAGTAAAAGAGGAGAGAGCAGAAAAAAGAGTGCAGCAGTGAGAGAGAGAGCAGCGGTGAGAGAGCAGAAAGAAGAGAGCAGTAGTGAGAGAGGAGAGAGACGAGTGCAGCAGTGAGAGAGCAGAAAGGAGAGAGCAGCAGTGAGAGAGTAAAGAGCAGAGAGAAGAGTGCAGCAGTAAGAGGAGAAATAAGAGTGCAGCAGTAAGAGAGGAGAGAGAGCAGAAAGAAGAGTGCAGCAGTGAGAGAGGAGAGAGCAGCAGTGAGAGAGCAGAAAGAGAGAGCAGTAGTGAGAGAGGAAGGAGCGGAGAGAAGAGTGCAGCAGTGAGAGAGCAGAAAGAAGAGAGCAGCAGCGAGAGGAGAGAGCAGAAAGAAGAGAGCAGCAGCGAGAGGAGAGAGCAGAAAGAAGAGAGCAGCAGTGAGAGAGTAGAGAGCAGAAAGAAGAGTGCAGCAGTGAGAGGAGAAATAAGAGTGCAGCAGTGAGAGAGGAGAAATAAGAGTGCAGCAGTAAGAGAGAGAGCAAAAAGAAGAGTGTAGCAGTGATAGAGTAGAGAGCAGAGTGTAGCAGTGAGAGAGTAGAGAGCAGAGTGTAGCAGTGAGAGAGTAGAGAGCAGAGTGTAGCAGTGAGAGAGTAGAGAGCAGAGTGCAGCAGTGAGAGAGTAGAGAGCAGCAGTGAGAGAGTAGAGAGCAGAGTGCAGCAGTGAGAGAGTAGAGAGCAGAGTGCAGCAGTGAGAGAGTAGAGAGCAGAGTGCAGCAGTGAGAGAGTAGAGAGCAGAGTGCAGCAGTGAGAGGAGAAATAAGAGTGCAGCAGTAAGAGAGAGAGCAAAAAGAAGAGTGTAGCAGTGAGAGAGTAGAGAGCAGAGTGTAGCAGTGAGAGAGTAGAGAGCAGAGTGCAGCAGTGAGAGAGTAGAGAGCAGCAGTGAAAGAGCAGAGTGCAGCAGTGAGAGAGTAGAGAGCAGCAGTGAGAGAGTAGAGAGCAGCAGTGAGAGAGCAGACTGCAGCAGTGAGAGAGTAGAGAGCAGAGTGCAGCAGTGAGAGAGTAGAGAGCAGAGTGTAGGAGTGAGAGAGTAGAGAGCAGAGTGCAGCAGTGAGAGAGTAGAGAGCAGAGTGCAGCAGTGAGAGAGTAGAGAGCAGAGTGCAGCAGTGAGAGAGTAGAGAGCAGAGTGTAGCAGTGAGAGAGTAGAGAACAGAGTGCAGCAGTGAGAGAGTAGAGAGCAGAGTGCAGCAGTGAGAGAGTAGAGTGCAGCAGTGAGAGAGTAGAGAGCAGAGTGCAGCAGTGAGAGGAGAAATAAGAGTGCAGCAGTAAGAGAGAGAGCAAAAAGAAGAGTGTAGCAGTGAGAGAGTAGAGAGCAGAGTGTAGCAGTGAGAGAGTAGAGAGCAGAGTGCAGCAGTGAGAGAGTAGAGAGCAGAGTGCAGCAGTGAGAGAGTAGAGAGCAGCAGTGAGAGAGCAGAGTGCAGCAGTGAGAGAGCAGAGTGCAGCAGTGAGAGAGTAGAGTGCAGCAGTGAGAGAGTAGAGAGCAGAGTGCAGCAGTGAGAGGAGAAATAAGAGTGCAGCAGTAAGAGAGAGAGCAAAAAGAAGAGTGTAGCAGTGAGAGAGTAGAGAGCAGAGTGTAGCAGTGAGAGAGTAGAGAGCAGAGTGCAGCAGTGAGAGAGTAGAGAGCAGAGTGCAGCAGTGAGAGAGTAGAGAGCAGAGTGCAGCAGTGAGAGAGTAGAGAGCAGCAGTGAGAGAGCAGAGTGCAGCAGTGAGAGAGCAGAGTGCAGCAGTGAGAGAGTAGAGAGCAGCAGTGAGAGAGTAGAGAGCAGCAGTGAGAGAGAGCAGCAGTGAGAGAGCAGACTGCAGCAGTGAGAGAGTAGAGAGCAGAGTGCAGCAGTGAGAGTAGAGAGCAGCAGTGAGAGTGCAGCAGTGAGAGAGTAGAGAGCAGAGTGTAGCAGTGAGAGAGTAGAGAGCAGAGTGTAGCAGTGAGAGAGTAGAGATGATAAATAAGAGTGCAGCAGTGAGAGAGAGGAGAACAGATTAAGAAAAGGGGAAATAGAAGATTTAATAGACACCTCGTATCTACAACAGACAAACGCCAGTAGATTATATGACACAGATACCAGGAGAGCTGGCGCACACGCAGATAACTATAGATTAATAAGAGGTCGGGGCACAGTCTCAGCCCCTGCAGCCCTCTCCCTTACCCAGAAGCCCCTGCAGCCGGTAAGTGCTGTGACCCAGCAGACCGGAGCCGGTAGTGTACGGGCCGTACCGCACGGTGACCAGGGCCTGCTCAGGCATGGTGTGACAGGCAGCACAAACTACTGGGTCGCTAGGTAACCGGCTCTGGGCTGGGACACAATACACTGGCCGGATGCTGCTGGGGGCACCTGTGCGTTACAGCAATGAGTTCCGATAACTCCCTCAGTACTGTCAGCTCACGTGGGGTTCTGCTCTGCATTTCCCCCACTAGCTAGCGCGGGTTCAGTGGTCGGTAGGAAGTGGCTGCTGGGGGAAGGCAAGGAGGGCTGACAGCCCCCCATACAATTAGTTCCTAGAATCACTACTCACAGGAAAGTGTGCTGAGCAGTAGAAATAAGGTTTAAGTTCCCCTTAGTGACCACAGCATTTTTTTATTTTCTTACCGTTAGGGACCAGGGCTATTTTTACATTTCTTTAAATTCTTTTGTGTTTAGCTGTAATTGTCCTCTTACTCATTTACTGTACCCACACATATTATATACAGTTTTTCTTACCATTCAATGGACTTTCTAAAGATACCATTATTTTCATCATATCTTATAATTTATTATTAAAAAAAATATAATGAAAAAAATGTAAAAAAACACACTTTTTCTAACTTTGACCCCCAAAGTCCACAGCCACCAAAATATACCCATGCTAAATAGTTTCTAAATTTTGTCCTGGGTATAGAAATACCCAATGTTTACATGTTCTTTGCTTTTTTTGCAAGTTATAGGGCAATAAGTACAAGTAGCACTTTGCTATTTCCAAACCACTTTTTTTTCAAACAGCGCTAGTTACATTGGGACACTGATATCTTTCAGGAATCCCTGAATATTCCTTGACATGTATATATTTTATTTTAGTAGTCATCCCAAAGTATTGATCTAGGCCCATTTTGGTATATTTCATGCCACCATTTAACCGCCAAATGCGATAAAAAACAAAAATCTTTACCTTTTTCACAAACTTTAGATTTCTCACTGAAATTATTTAAAAACAGCTTGTGCAATTATGGCATAAATGGTTGTAAATGCTTCTCTGGGATCCCCTTTGTTTAGAAATAGCAGACTTATATGGCTTTGGCATTACTTTTTGGTAATTAGAAGGCCGCTAATTTCAGCTGTGCACCACACTTGTATTATGTTCAGCAGTGAAGGGGTTAATTAGGTAGCTTGTAGAGAGCTTGTAGGGTTAATTTTAGCTTTAGTGTAGTAGACAACCCAAAATATTGATCTAGGCCCAATTTGCTATGTTTCATGCCATCGTTTTGCCGCGAAATGCGATCAAATAAAAAAAAAGTTAACTTTTTCACTAACTAGGTTTCTCACTGAAATTATTTGCAAACAGCTTGTGCAATTATGGCATAAATGGTTGTAAATGCTTTTCTGGGATCCCCTTTGTTCAGGAATAGCAGACTTATATGGCTTTGACATTGCTTTTTGGTAACTAGAAGGCCGCTAAATGCCGCTGCGCACCACACTTGTATTATGCCCAGCAGTTAAGGGGTTAATTAGGTAGCTTGTAGGGTTAATTTTAGCTGAAGTGTAGAGATCAGCCTCACACCTGACATATCCCACCCCCTGATCCCTCCCTGACCCCCCTCAAACAACTCTTCCCTCCCCACCTCACAATTGTCACCACCATCTTAAGTACTGGCAGAAAGTCTGTCAGTACTAAAATAAAAGTCTTACTTTTTTCTATATTTTTTTTTTAATTTTTTATAAATATTCTGCAGTGTTGGATCCCCCTTAGCCCCCAACCTCCTTGACCCCCCCAAACAGCTCTCTAACCCTCCTCCTCTACCTATTTGCCAGTACCCAGTTTCCTAAAAAAAATGCCTTTTTTATTAAAAAAAAATAAAAAAAACAATTTTCTGTAGTTAGCTGCCCCCCCCAATACTCTTCCCTCCCTCCCAGATTCCTTTCCCAACATTATTATTTTCCCAACAATACTCTTTCCCCCTTCCCTCCCCCTCTCCCTCTTCCTCTCTCTCCTTCACCGTATTAGCTAATGAAGCAAGCGCCCTCACGTGCACTACAGGATCCGGATCCACGCTTGCAGGAAGTTCACAAGTGATGGGCCGCCCACCCGCCTCCCTCGGATGCCTCCCACGGATGCTTCCCACGGCACCAACGATCGGCACCATCTCTGGCCAATGCAGAGAGGGCCACAGAGTGGCTTTCTCTGCATCGGTTTGTTGAAAAAAGGGTATTGCACGATGCCTCAATATTGAGGCTTCGCTGCAATACCCTGAAAGTGTCTGGAAGCGATCACAAAACCCCAGAGGGCGTGCCAGGCACGTCCTTGGTCGTTAACGACTGTTTTTATAGGACGTGCCAGGCATGTCCTTGGTCGTTAAGGGGTTAAAGGGACATTCCAGACAAAATTGGAATCCACATAGAAATATTTTGCTTCTGAATAGAAGCATTCTTGTAATATACATGTATTAGCAAAACTGCTTCTTATTAAATCTATACTTGTTTCAAAAGTGTATTTAAGTATGCTCCATGCACCAGCATTTTAACCCCTTAACGACCGAGGACGTGCAGGGTACGTCCTCAAAAAAAAGGCAGTTAACGCCTGAGGACGTACCCTGCACGTCCTCGGTGTGGAAAGCAGCTGGAAGCGATCCCGCTCGCTTCCAGCTGCTTTCCAGTTATTGCAGTGATGCCTCGATATGGAGGCATCCTGCAATAACCTTTTTAAGCCATCCGGTGCAGAGAGAGCCACTCTGTGGCCCTCTCTGCACCGGAGATCGGTGGCTCACTGCGTTGGTGGGTGGGAGCCGGACCGGGAGGCGGGTGGCGGCCATCGATGGCCCTGCTGATGTGGAGGGGGGGCGGGATCGTGGGCGGGGATGGCCGGGGGCGCGCACGGACGCGCGTGCACGGGCGGGCGCGTGCACGGGGAGGGAGCGGGTGGGAACCGCTATGCTACAGAAAATCAAATAATAAAAAATGTTAAAAAATGTTATAAATGGCTAAAAAGTTTAAAAAAAATAAATGATCAGCAAGGTGGTGGGGGTTTGTCTGTGTGGTGGGGGAAGTTACACTACAGAAAAACAAAAAAAAAGCACTTTTTTTTTGCAAACTGGGTACTGGCAGACAGCTGCCAGTACCCAAGATGGCCCCCAATGAGGCAGAGGGAAGGGTTAGAGAGCGGTTTTGGGGGGGATCAGGGAGGTTGGGGGCTAAGGGGGGATCTTAAGATGGCGGGGACAATTGTGGGGTGGGGGAGGGAAGGGAGCTGTTTGGGAGGGATCAGGGGGTGGGATGTGTCAGGTGGGAGGCTGATCTCTACACTAAAGCTAAAATTAACCCTGCAAGCTCCCCACAAACTCCCTAATTAACCCCTTCACTGCTAGCCATAATACACGTGTGAGGCGCAGCAGGATTTAGCGGCCTTCTAATTACCAGAAAGCAACGCCAAAGTCATATATGTCTGCTATTTCTGAACAAAGGGGATCCCAGACAAGTATTTACAACCATTTGTGCCATAATTGCACAAGCTGTTTGTAAATTATTTCAGTGAGAAATCTAAAATTGTGAAAAATGTAACTTTTTTTTTCAATTTGATCGCATTTGGCGGTGAAATGGTGGCATGAAATATACCAAAATGTGCCTAGATCAATACTTGGGGTTGTCTACTACACTACACTAAAGCTAAAATTAACCCTACAAGCTCCCTAAAAGCTCCCTAATTAACCCCTTAACTGCTGGGCATAATACACTTGTGGTGCGCAGTGGCATTTAGCGGCCTTCTAATTACCAAAAAGCAATGCCAAAGCCATATATGTCTGCTATTTCTGAACAAAGGGGATCCCAGGGAAGAATTTACAACCATTTATGCCATAATTTGACAAGTTGTTTGTAAATAATTTCAGTGAGAAACCGAAAGTTTGTGAAAAAATTTGTGAAAAAGTGAACGATTTTTTGTATTTGATCGCATTTGGCGGTGAAATGGTGGTATGAAATATACCAAAATGGGCCTAGATCAATACTTTGGGATGTCTACTAAAAAAAAATATATACATGTCAAGGGATATTCAGGGATTCCTGAAAGATATCAGTGTCCCAATGTAACTAGCGCTAATTTTGAAAAATAATGGTTTGGAAATAGCAAAGTGCTACTTGTACTTATGGCCCTATAACTTGTAAAAAAAGCAAAGAACATGTAAACATTGGGTATTTCTAAACTCAGGACAAAATTTAGAAACTATTTAGCATGGTTGTTTTTTGGTGGTTGTAGATGTGTAACAGATTTTGGGGGTCAAAGTTAGAAAAAGTGTGTTTTTTTCCATTTTTTCCTCATATTTTTTTTTTTTTTATAGTAAATTATAAGATATGATGAAAATAATGGTATCTTTAGAAAGTCCATTTAATGGCGAGAAAAACGGTATATAATATGTGTGGCTACAGTAAATGAGTAAGAGGAAAATTACAGCTAAACACAAACACCGCAAAAATGTAAAAATAGCCTTGGTCCCAAACGGACAGAAAATGGAAAAGTGCTGTGGTCATTAAGGGGTTAAACACAGCATTTGCTCATAGAGTCTCAAGTGCTTGTTCGATCTGGTAAGGACTCAGTTTGTTAATTGCTGACATGATACACGCCCCACTGGTGCTCTGAGAAGCTGCAGTATTTAAAATGATGGTGCACTGAGAATATGTAGTTGTGCTTTACATGCACGTGCAGAGACATGATACTGTATGAGACCAAACTGTTGTGTGACATGAGACCAAACTGCTGTGTGACATGGGACCAAACTGCTGTGTGACATGAGACCAAACTGCTGTGTGACATGAGACCAAACTGCTGTGTGACATGTGACCAAACTGCTGTGTGACATGTGACCAAACTGCTGTGTGACATGTGACCAAACTGCTGTGTGACATGAGACCAAACTGTTGTGTGACATGAGACTAAACTGCTGTGTGACATGAGACCAAACTGCTGTGTGACATGAGACCAAACTGCTGTGTGACATGACACCAAACTGCTGTGTGACATGAGACCAAACTGCTGTGTGACATGAGACCAAACTGCTGTGTGACATGTGACCAAACTGCTGTGTGACATGAGACCAAACTGCTGTGTGACATGAGACCAAACTGCTGTGTGACATGAGACCAAACTGCTGTGTGACATGTGACCAAACTGCTGTGTGACATGATGAGACCAAACTGCTGTGTGACATGAGACCAAACTGCTGTGTGACATGAGACCAAACTGCTGTGTGACATGATGAGACCAAACTGCTGTGTGACATGAGACCAAACTGCTGTGTGACATGAGACCAAACTGCTCTGTGACATGTGACCAAACTGCTGTGTGACATGAGACCAAACTGCTGTGTGACATGTGACCAAACTGCTGTGTGACATGTGACCAAACTGCTGTGTGACATGGGACCAAACTGCTGTGTGACATGAGACCAAACTGCTGTGTGACATGTGACCAAACTGCTGTGTGACATGTGACCAAACTGCTGTGTGACATGAGACCAAACTGCTCTGTGACATGTGACCAAACTGCTGTGTGACATGTGACCAAACTGCTGTGTGACATGAGACCAAACTGCTGTGTGACATGTGACCAAACTGCTGTGTGACATGAGACCAAACTGCTGTGTGACATGTGACCAAACTGCTGTGTGACATGAGAACAAACTGCTGTGTGACATGAGAACAAACTGCTGTGTGACATGGGACCAAACTGCTGTGTGACATGAGACCAAACTGCTGTGTGACATGTGACCAAACTGCTGTGTGACATGAGACCAAACTGCTGTGTGACATGAGACCAAACTGTTGTGTGACATGAGACCAAACTGCTGTGTGACATGAGACCAAACTGCTGTGTGACATGTGACCAAACTGCTGTGTGACATCATGAGACCAAACTGCTGTGTGACATGAGACCAAACTGCTGTGTGACATGAGACCAAACTGCTGTGTGACATGTGACCAAACTGCTGTGTGACATGAGACCAAACTGCTGTGTGACATGTGACCAAACTGCTGTGTGACATGTGACCAAACTGCTGTGTGACATGAGACCAAACTGCTGTGTGACATGATGAGACCAAACTGCTGTGTGACATGAGACCAAACTGCTGTGTGACATGTGACCAAACTGCTGTGTGACATGAGACCAAACTGCTGTGTGACATGTGACCAAACTGCTGTGTGACATGTGACCAAACTGCTGTGTGACATGAGACCAAACTGCTGTGTGACATGTGACCAAACTGCTGTGTGACATGAGACCAAACTGCTGTGTGACATGTGACCAAACTGCTGTGTGACATGAGACCAAACTGCTGTGTGACATGAGACCAAACTGCTGTGTGACATGTGACCAAACTGCTGTGTGACATGAGACCAAACTGTTGTGTGACATGTGACCAAACTGTTGTGTGACATGAGACCAAACTGCTGTGTGACATGAGACCAAACTGCTGTGTGACATGAGACCAAACTGTTGTGTGACATGAGACCAAACTGCTGTGTGACATGATGAGACCAAACTGTTGTGTGACATCATGAGACCAAACTGCTGTGTGACATGAGACCAAACTGCTCTGTGACATGAGACCAAACTGCTGTGTGACATGATGAGACCAAACTGCTGTGTGACATGAGACCAAACTGCTGTGTGACATGAGAACAAACTGCTGTGTGACATCATGAGACTAAACTGCTGTGTGACATGAGACCAAACTGCTGTGTAACATGAGACCAAACTGCTGTGTGACATCATGAGACCAAACTGCTGTGTGACATGTGACCAAACTGCTGTGTGACATGAGACCAAACTGCTGTGTGACATGATGAGACCAAACTGCTGTGTGACATGAGACCAAACTGCTGTGTGACATGTGACCAAACTGCTGTGTGACATGAGACCAAACTGCTGTGTGACATGAGACCAAACTGCTGTGTGACATGTGACCAAACTGCTGTGTGACATGAGACCAAACTGCTGTGTGACATGAGACTAAACTGCTGTGTGACATGAGACCAAACTGCTGTGTGACATGAGACCAAACTGCTGTGTGACATGTGACCAAACTGCTGTGTGACATGAGACCAAACTGCTGTGTGACATCATGAGACCAAACTGCTGTGTGACATGTGACCAAACTGCTGTGTGACATGAGACCAAACTGCTGTGTGACATGATGAGACCAAACTGCTGTGTGACATGAGACCAAACTGCTGTGTGACATGTGACCAAACTGCTGTGTGACATAAGACCAAACTGCTGTGTGACATGAGACCAAACTGCTGTGTGACATGTGACCAAACTGCTGTGTGACATGAGACCAAACTGCTGTGTGACATGAGACCAAACTGCTGTGTGACATAAGACCAAACTGCTGTGTGACATGAGACCAAACTGCTGTGTGACATGAGACCAAACTGCTGTGTGACATGAGACCAAACTGCTGTGTGACATGATGAGACCAAACTGCTGTGTGACATGTGACCAAACTGCTGTGTGACATCATGAGACCAAACTGCTGTGTGACATGAGACCAAACTGCTGTGTGACATGAGACCAAACTGCTGTGTGACATGAGACCAAACCGCTGTGTGACATGAGAACAAACTGCTGTGTGACATGAGACCAAACTGCTCTGTGACATGAGACCAAACTGCTGTGTGACATGATGAGACCAAACTGCTGTGTGACATGATGAGACCAAACTGCTGTGTGACATGATGAGACCAAACTGCTGTGTGACATCATGAGACCAAACTGCTGTGTGACATGAGACCAAACTGCTGTGTGACATGAGACCAAACCGCTGTGTGACATGAGACCAAACCGCTGTGTGACATGAGACCAAACTGCTGTGTGACATGAGACCAAACTGCTGTGTGACATGAGAACAAACTGCTGTGTGACATGAGAACAAACTGCTGTGTGACATGTGACCAAACTGCTGTGTGACATGAGACCAAACTGCTGTGTGACATGTGACCAAACTGCTGTGTGACATGAGAACAAACTGCTGTGTGACATGAGACCAAACTGCTATGTGACATGTGACCAAACTGCTGTGTGACATGTGACCAAACTGCTGTGTGACATGTGACCAAACTGCTGTGTGACATGAGACCAAACTGCTGTGTGACATGTGACCAAACTGCTGTGTGACATGTGACCAAACTGCTGTGTGACATGAGACCAAACTGCTGTGTGACATGAGACCAAACTGTTGTGTGACATGAGACCAAACTGCTGTGTGACATGAGACCAAACTGTTGTGTGACATGAGACCAAACTGCTGTGTGACATGTGACCAAACTGCTGTGTGACATGTGACCAAACTGCTGTGTGACATGAGACCAAACTGCTGTGTGACATGAGACCAAACTGCTGTGTGACATGAGACCAAACTGTTGTGTGACATGAGGCCAAACTGCTGTGTGACATGTGACCAAACTGCTGTGTGACATGAGACCAAACTGCTGTGTGACATGAGACCAAACTGCTGTGTGACATGAGACCAAACTGCTGTGTGATATGAGACCAAACTGCTGTGTGACATGTGACCAAACTGCTGTGTGACATGTGACCAAACTGCTGTGTGACATGAGACCAAACTGCTGTGTGACATCATGAGACCAAACTGCTGTGTGACATGAGACCAAACTGTTGTGTGACATGAGACCAAACTGTTGTGTGACATGAGACCAAACTGCTGTGTGACATGAGACCAAACTGCTGTGTGACATGAGACCAAACTGCTGTGTGACATCATGAGACCAAACTGCTGTGTGACATGAGACCAAACTGTTGTGTGACATGAGACCAAACTGTTGTGTGACATGAGACCAAACCGCTGTGTGACATGAGACCAAACTGTTGTGTGACATGAGACCAAACTGCTGTGTGACATGTGACCAAACTGCTGTGTGACATGAGACCAAACTGCTGTGTGACATGATGAGACCAAACTGCTGTGTGACATGAGACCAAACTGCTGTATGACATGAGACCAAACTGCTGTGTGACATGAGACCAAACTGCTGTGTGACATAAGACCAAACTGCTGTGTGACATGAGACCAAACTGCTGTGTGACATGTGACCAAACTGCTGTGTGACATAAGACCAAACTGCTGTGTGACATGAGACCAAACTGCTGTGTGACATGAGACCAAACTGTTGTGTGACATGTGACCAAACTGCTGTGTGACATGTGACCAAACTGCTGTGTGACATGAGACCAAACTGCTGTGTGACATGAGACCAAACTGCTGTGTGACATGTGACCAAACTGCTGTGTGACATGACATGAGACCAAACTGCTGTGTGACATGAGACCAAACTGCTGTGTGACATGATGAGACCAAACTGCTGTGTGACATGACATGTGACCAAACTGCTGTGTGACATGACATGAGACCAAACTGCTGTGTGACATGAGACCAAACTGCTGTGTGACATGAGACCAAACTGCTGTGTGACATGATGAGACCAAACTGCTGTGTGACATGAGACCAAACTGCTGTGTGACATGAGACCAAACTGCTGTGTGACATGTGACCAAACTGCTGTGTGACATGTGACCAAACTGCTGTGTGACATGAGACCAAACTGCTGTGTGACATGTGACCAAACTGCTGTGTGACATGAGACCAAACTGCTGTGTGACATGTGACCAAACTGCTGTGTGACATGAGACCAAACTGCTGTGTGACATGTGACCAAACTGCTGTGTGACATGAGACCAAACTGTTGTGTGACATGAGACCAAACTGCTGTGTGACATGGGACCAAACTGCTGTGTGACATGTGACCAAACTGCTGTGTGACATGAGACCAAACTGCTGTGTGACATGAGACCAAACTGCTGTGTAACATGAGACCAAACTGCTGTGTGACATGTGACCAAACTGCTGTGTGACATCATGAGACCAAACTGCTGTGTGACATCATGAGACCAAACTGCTGTGTGACATGAGACCAAACTGCTGTGTGACATGAGACCAAACTGCTGTGTGACATGTGACCAAACTGCTGTGTGACATGTGATCAAACTGCTGTGTGACATGATGAGACCAAACTTCTGTGTGACATGTGACCAAACTGCTGTGTGACATGAGACCAAACTGCTGTGTGACATGAGACCAAACCGCTTTGTGACATGTGACCAAACTGCTGTGTGACATGTGACCAAACTGCTGTGTGACATGTGACCAAACTGCTGTGTGACATGAGACCAAACTGCTGTGTGACATGAGACCAAACTGCTGTGTGACATGATGAGACCAAACTGCTGTGTGACATGAGACCAAACTGCTGTGTGACATGAGACCAAACTGCTGTGTGACATGATGAGACCAAACTGCTGTGTGACATGAGACCAAACTGCTGTGTGACATGAGACCAAACTGCTGTGTGACATGAGAACAAACTGCTGTGTGACATGAGACCAAACTGCTGTGTGACATGAGAACAAACTGCTGTGTGACATGAGAACAAACTGCTGTGTGACATGAGAACAAACTGCTGTGTGACATGAGACCAAACTGCTGTGTGACATGTGACCAAACTGCTGTGTGACATAAGACCAAACTGCTGTGTGACATGAGACCAAACTGCTGTGTGACATGTGACCAAACTGCTGTGTGACATGAGACCAAACTGCTGTGTGACATGAGACCAAACTGCTGTGTGACATGTGACCAAACTGCTGTGTGACATGAGACCAAACTGCTGTGTGACATGTGACCAAACTGCTGTGTGACATGAGACCAAACTGCTGTGTGACATGAGACCAAACTGCTGTGTGACATGAGACCAAACTGCTGTGTGATATGAGACCAAACTGCTGTGTGACATCATGAGACCAAACTGCTGTGTGACATGAGACCAAACTGCTGTGTGACATGTGACCAAACTGCTGTGTGACATGTGACCAAACTGCTGTGTGACATGATGAGACCAAACTGCTGTGTGACATGAGACCAAACTGCTCTGTGACATGAGACCAAACTGCTGTGTGACATGAGACCAAACTGCTGTGTGACATGAGACCAAACTGCTGTGTGACATGTGACCAAACTGCTGTGTGACATGAGACCAAACTGCTGTGGGACATGTGACCAAACTGCTGTGTGACATGAGACCAAACTGCTGTGTGACATGGGACCAAACTGCTGTGTGACATGTGACCAAACTGCTGTGTGACATCATGAGACCAAACTGCTGTGTGACATCATGAGACCAAACTGCTGTGTGACATGAGACCAAACTGCTGTGTGACATGAGACCAAACTGCTGTGTGACATGAGACTAAACTGCTGTGTGACATGAGACCAAACTGCTGTGTGACATGAGACCAAACTGCTGTGTGACATGTGACCAAACTGCTGTGTGACATGACATGAGACCAAACTGCTGTGTGACATGAGACCAAACCGCTTTGTGACATGTGACCAAACTGCTGTGTGACATGAGACCAAACTGCTGTGTGACATGAGACCAAACTGCTGTGTGACATGAGACCAAACTGCTGTGTGACATGGGACCAAACTGCTGTGTGACATGTGACCAAACTGCTGTGTGACATGAGACCAAACTGCTGTGTGACATGTGACCAAACTGCTGTGTGACATGAGACCAAACTGCTGTGTGACATGAGACCAAACTGCTGTGTGACATGAGACTAAACTGCTGTGTGACATAAGACCAAACTGCTGTGTGACATGAGACCAAACTGCTGTGTGACATGAGACCAAGCTGCTGTGTGACATGTGACCAAACTGCTGTGTGACATGAGACCAAACTGCTGTGTGACATGAGACCAAACTGCTGTGTGACATGAGACCAAACTGCTGTGTGACATGTGACCAAACTGCTGTGTGACATGTGACCAAACTGCTGTGTGACATGAGACCAAACTGCTGTGTGACATGAGACCAAACTGCTGTGTGACATGAGACCAAACTGCTGTGTGACATGGGACCAAACTGCTGTGCTATACAAAGTGTGCCTATGTGATACACTGAGGATCATAACGCATAAGTCACACAGAACTCCTGATGTGTCGTTCATTTTCATTATACTATAATACCATATACTGGCTATAGTCATGGGCATCCCTAGAAATTTTTCTAGTGGGGGGCAAAAAAATAAAATACCCCAAGTACAGGGAGTGCAGAATTATTAGGCAAATGAGTATTTTGACCACATCATCCTCTTTATGCATGTTGTCTTATTCCAAGCTGTATAGGCTCGAAAGCCTACTACCAATTAAGCATATTAGGTGATGTGCATCACTGTAATGAGAAGGGGTGTGGTCTAATGACATCAACACCCTATATCAGGTGTGCATAATTATTAGGCAACTTCCTTTCCTTTGGCAAAATGGGTCAAAAGAAGGACTTGACAGGCTCAGAAAAGTCAAAAATAGTGAGATATCTTGCAGAGGGATGCAGCACTCTTAAAATTGCAAAGCTTCTGAAGCGTGATCATCGAACAATCAAGCGTTTCATTCAAAATAGTCAACAGGGTCGCAAGAAGCGTGTGGAAAAACCAAGGCGCAAAATAACTGCCCATGAACTGAGAAAAGTCAAGCGTGCAGCTGCCAAGATGCCACTTGCCACCAGTTTGGCCATATTTCAGAGCTGCAACATCACTGGAGTGCCCAAAAGCACAAGGTGTGCAATACTCAGTGACATGGCCAAGGTAAGAAAGGCTGAAAGACGACCACCACTGAACAAGACACACAAGCTGAAACGTCAAGACTGGGCCAAGAAATATCTCAAGACTGATTTTTCTAAGGTTTTATGGACTGATGAAATGAGAGTGAGTCTTGATGGGCCAGATGGATGGGCCCGTGGCTGGATTGGTAAAGGGCAGAGAGCTCCAGTCCGACTCAGACGCCAGCAAGGTGGAGGTGGAGTACTGGTTTGGGCTGGTATCATCAAAGATGAGCTTGTGGGGCCTTTTCGGGTTGAGGATGGAGTCAAGCTCAACTCCCAGTCCTACTGCCAGTTTCTGGAAGACACCTTCTTCAAGCAGTGGTACAGGAAGAAGTCTGCATCCTTCAAGAAAAACATGATTTTCATGCAGGACAATGCTCCATCACACGCGTCCAAGTACTCCACAGCGTGGCTGGCAAGAAAGGGTATAAAAGAAGAAAATCTAATGACATGGCCTCCTTGTTCACCTGATCTGAACCCCATTGAGAACCTGTGGTCCATCATCAAATGTGAGATTTACAAGGATGGAAAACAGTACACCTCTCTGAACAGTGTCTGGGAGGCTGTGGTTGCTGCTGCACGCAATGTTGATGGTGAACAGATCAAAACACTGACAGAATCCATGGATGGCAGGCTTTTGAGTGTCCTTGCAAAGAAAGGTGGCTATATTGGTCACTGATTTGTTTTTGTTTTGTTTTTGAATGTCAGAAATGTATATTTGTGAATGTTGAGATGTTATATTGGTTTCACTGGTAAAAATAAATAATTGAAATGGGTATATATTAGTTTTTTTGTTAAGTTACCTAATAATTATGCACAGTAATAGTCACCTGCACACACAGATATCCCCCTAAAATAGCTAAAACTAAAAACAAACTAAAAACTACTTCCAAAAATATTCAGCTTTGATATTAATGAGTTTTTTGGGTTCATTGAGAACATGGTTGTTGTTCAATAATAAAATTAATCCTCAAAAATACAACTTGCCTAATAATTATGCACTCCCTGTATAATAAAATCAGTGGCAACATATGAAGCAGACGTCATACACATGAGTTGCACATCATTTTAAACATGGTAGCTCATTGACGTCAAAAGAGTGAGTGTTTATGCTCTAGGAGCCAGCATATTATTATATATTTATATATGCATACATACACACAAACTACACATACAAAGTCTGGCATTCCCTTGCAAGCACACAGCTCGATTAAAAGAAAAATGTAAGAGTTAGTTACAGCATTTGGCCAAATGGTGATAGGCCCAGAACCACATCAAGGTCCCTGTGTTCCAAACCTACAGTCACAGAATTGCATGCCTTCAACCAAACACACTGAGATACCAACAAGGGTGACACATGCCCTTTGTAATTTTCCTAGACACAGGCAAAACACATAAATAGTCTGCACTCTCAAACTGGACTGGGTACACATCCTATGTCACTATAAAACTCACAGCCCTGGGTACTCACTAGAACTCACAGACAGCTGTGCAGCTCCCAGCAACTCAGACAGTCAACCCCAGAGCAGCCTTGGTGCAGAGCCCATAGAGAAAATTATAAAACAAATGGAACAGTAAGTTTTAATATTGCTGTGTGTTAGCAAAAGTGTGCCTGACTTTTTAGCTGGAGGTAAATTCCAAGGGGGGGGGGGCAAGTGCCTCCCCTCCGGATGCCCATGGCCATAGTAACACTTTGTGCAATTGACTCTTTAACTGCTGAGCCATTTCAACCCCTGTACTGAGCTGTTTTGCACATTTCGGGCCTCGTATTAAAAGGCGGGTGGACAGCTTCTCAACTTGCAAAGCAGTCCGCACGCCTTCGTTACATATGGGCCAGCGAATCTGTTGATCCGCTGGCCCGTATGTACCATTGCACACACTGATAAGTGTGTAATGCCCGCCCCGTCATTCGTGCTAGTGAAGGGACTGTTAATCACAGAGAGCAAGTGAGCGAGGTGAGGTGGCTTAGAGTGTAAGAAGCAGTGGTCTAGTGACTGCTGCTTTTTACATTGCGGGAAGCAGGCTCGCATATGTGAACCTGCCCCGCAAGGGCTCCGGAGCAGCTTTCGCTGCTTTGTACAGTGAGCCCTTAAAGTGATGATAAACTTTCCCCTTTGTATAAACAGATCTGGAGCGATATTTTAGATGAATTTTAATTGTAATGAAGATGCTCTATAGCTTACTTTTTTTAATGTAGCACTAAATTTCAAATACCCCGCGCTCTGTGTAGACACTAATCAGCAGCAAGCTCAGATTAGTGCATTCCTGTTCCTGAGCCTACCTAGGTATGGTTTTCAACAAAGGATATCAAGAGTACAAAGCAAATTTAATTATCTAATTAAATTGATTTTTTTTTTTTAAATTGTCTGCTCTATCTGAATCTTGGAAGAAAATGTTTGGGTTTCGTGTCCCTTTAAGTACATTATTAAGAGAAAGTAGTGATGTGTGGCAGTGTAAAAGATTTATTTTTTTACTCTATTTACAAAAACCTCTATGGAACACAGTTCAACAATGCATTGTATTGTTTTTTTAAAAAAAACTGAAATAAAATAGGATTCTATAATGTATTTCAATACAGTAGTCTTGTCTCCCAGATCACGCTACGGATTATCATTTTCACACTATGAAATAAAGGTCAACAATGAAATTGTTTCCCTTCTGCATCTTCACAAAATCACAGAGATCAGAAAAAGTCTTCATTTTGTCTGTTCCTTAGTGCAGAGTGTGAAATCTCTCCCAAGCTTGACAGGTCTGCAATAATTCAAGATTCTATTTTGTATCAATAACACACTACAGCCATTTGATAGGATGACCTTAAGTTCACAAGTACCTTTTTTATAACACCACGCATTTCTATTTGTACGGCCTAATACGGTCATAAATGTTCATTGTCTCTATTTTACCTCCTATTTATTCTTCCTTGTGTTGAAAACATAGCTTGCCATCCACAACATAAGACATTTCTTTTAAAAAGTTTAACAAGCTGTTCACTCAGGTCAGAGAAAGTCAGAACAAAGATCGTATCGCTGTCCTCGCATAAAACTAATCTAAAAGGCAGTGTGCTATATTCTGAAGATAAAACATTATGAATTATTTAAAGGGACACAAAACCCAAATATTTTCTTTCAGGATTCAGATATATTTTTAACCCCTTAATGACCACTGCACTTTTCCATTTTCTGTCCGTTTGGGACCAAGGCTATTTTTTCATTTGTGTAAGCTGTAATTTTTCTCTTACTCATTTACTGTACCCACACTATTATATACCGTTTTTCTCGCCAATAAATGGACTTTCTAAAGATGCCATTATTTTCATCATATCTTATAATTTACTATAAAAAAATATAAAATATGAGGAAAAAATGGAAAAAACACACTTTTTCTAACTTTGACCCCCAAAATCTGTTACACATCTACAACCACCAAAAAACACCCATGCTAAATAGTTTAGAAATACCCAATGTTTACATGTTCTTTGCTTTTTTTGCAAGTTATAGGGCCATAAATACAAGTAGCACTTTGCTATTTTCAAACCACTTTTTTCAAAATTAGCGCTAGTTACATTATGACACTGATATCTTTCAGGAATCCCTGAATATCCCTTGACATGTATTTGTACTGTATATTTTTAGAAGACATCCCAAAGTATTGATCTAGGCCCATTTTGGTATATTTTTTTCACAAACTTTAGGTTTATCACTGAAATTATTTACAAACAACTTGTGCAATTATGGCATAAATGGTAGTAAATGCTTCTCTGGGATCCCCTTTGTTCAGAAATAGCAGACATATATGGCTTTGGCGTTGCTTTTTGGTAATTAGAAGGCCGCTAAATGCCACTGCGCACCACACGTGTATTATGCCCAGCAATGAAGGGGTTAATTAGGGCGCATGTAGGGAGCTTTTGGGGTAATTTTAGCTTTAGTGTAGTGTAGTAGACAAGCCAAAGTATTGATCTTGGCCCATTTTGGTATCTTTAATCCCACCATTTCACCGCCAAATGCGATAAAATAAAAAAAAAAACGTTACATTTTTCACAATTTTAGGTATCTAACTGAAATTATTTACAAACAGCTTGTGCAATTATGGCACAAATGGTTGTAAATGCTTCTCTGGGATCCCCTTTGTTCAGAAATAGCAGACCTATATGGCTTTGGCGTTGCTTTTTGGTAATTTGAAGGACGCTAAATGCTGCTGCGCACCACACGTCTATTATGCCCAGCAGTGAAGGGGTTAATTAGGGAGCGTGTAGGGTTAATTTTTAGACAACCCAAAGTATTGAACTAGGCCCATTTTGGTATATTTCATGCCACCATTTCACCGCCAAATGTGATCAAATAAAAAAAAAAAGTCAACTTTTTCACAAACTTTAGGTTTCTCACTAAAATTATTTACAAACAGCTTGTGCAATTATGGCACAAATGTTTGTAAATGCTTCTCTGGGATCCCCTTTGTTCAGAAATAGCAGACATATATGGCTTTGGCGTTGTTTTTTGGTAATTAGAAGACCGCTAAATGCCGCTGCGCATCACACATGTATTATGGCTAGCAAGGAGGTTAATTAGGGAGCTTGTAGGGAGCTTGCAGGGTTCATTTTAGCTTTAGTGTAGAGATCAGCCTCTTACCTAACACATCACACCCCCTGATCCCTCCCAAACAGCTCTCCTCCCTCCCCCACCCCACAATTGTCCCTGCCATCTTAAGTACTGTCAGAAAGTCTGCCAGTACTAAAATGAAAGTTATATTAATTTTTTATTTTTTTAAGCATATTTACATTTGCTGCTGTGTAGGATCCCCCCTTAGCCCCCAACCTCTCTGATCCCCCCCAAACAGCTCTATACCTTATTGGGAGCCATCTTGGGTACTGGCAGCTGTCCCTTTATATACATAACTTTAAACTATATAAAAGTTGTACATTCTTTAACCCCGGCTTACAAACTCTGCCTCCGGGTCCTACGGTCCTACCTGGCACCTGACCGCCCCAACACCTGCTCTCCTCTGCCGCTCTCAGCTGCAGCCTGCAGGATGTGACAACTCTGCTCCTCAACCGGCCTCTTCCACCCCCCCACTGTCCCACACTCTGTCTCTCCTCCAGACTCCACCTACCTGTTTTGTTTTTTTAACCCCGGGCTAAGCGCTCCTCTGGCCAGCTAGTTTTTTGAAAGTCTGTGCTCACTGCTGCTTGCTGCGCGCACACACACACATATATATATATCATTTGTTTCTGTTTTTTAATGTGCCCCCCTGATTAAACACTGGCCCCACCTTGGCCCCCCCAGTAATATTTGTCTAGAACCGCCACTGCTGCCAACTATAGATAATGTATTGCTCTGCAATGTGGTCTCCAACTTGTCTGGGAACTAACATAAAAAGCCATTTTCAGTACATACATTTGTCTCCAACAACTGAACATACTTGCAATGAGACTTGTTATTTCCACATACATTGTTACAAGCAGTTCATCTGTCTATGTCCTCAATGACTGGACAAGGAAATCTGTTTTTCTAGAGTTGCCTCTGAAGAAAAAATGTTAGTTGATTAGTCATCTGATCATCACTTTTCTAAATTTATTAGTGTATGGTAAATCTCATGTCCCTTTATATACATAACTTTAAACTATATAAAAGTTGTACATTCTTTAACCCCTTCACGCCGTTAGGACTTCCATGCCATCCTAACAGCTCTAGACTTTACCGCCGAAGGACGGCATAGAACGTCCTACCTTATAAGGCGCCCTGCAGCCTCCCCCTTTTGACGAACTCAAGATCGGACTGAACTCTTTTTAGAATGGAATTCCTGTATATTATGCGATATTTAATTTAGCTGAATGCATTGTCTTAGGGCAGGGAGCATTATGCACAAATCTCTTTTAAAGTTTTCATGTTGCTATTGATCTAGAGGCCAACCTGTAGTTTCAACATTATTGGTTTACAGTAATTCAATCCATAAAATTTGTAAATGCAAAATTAAATGTCAAAATATAAGTGATATTTTTGTATTGTAGTTCCATACTGTGAGCTGTACATTTTTTTAATGATGGGGACTGTTGTTTTCATATAGTGGAAGAAAAGTTGTTTAATATAGAATACTCCATATTTAATTCAAAATGTTTGACTACAGTATGAGTAGATTCCTTTAAAGACGATTAAATACAGCAGTACAGAATTTCAAATGAGTGGTAGAATTCAATTTATTCTGACAAATTTCAAAGTTGGTTCAATCTTCCTTCCCCTTGCATCATGTGACAGCTATCAGCCAATCACAGAATGCATATATGTTTATACTGTGAATTCTTGTACATGCTCAGTAGGAGCGTGCGCATGTAAAAAGATTGTGCATATTTAGATAATGGTAGAGCCCTATGAAATGCATTATGTCATGCACGTTACACAGCTGGCAAGTGGAGATATCGGAGCACTTAAGCCGTAGGTAACATTTCATTTGGAAGAAACAGTGTTCAGCTTCTGTTTGTGTACTGGATTGAGGGAGACGTAACATAGGACCTTTGTGGCAAATTGCGCTAATGAGACTCGCAGGACTGTCACAATAACAGCAGGATGTTGACCATTTAATCCACTGTATTTTGTTGTGAGTAGTGTACACTCTGCTGTTTTTATACCTCATATATATGTGAGGGGGGAAAGTGTGAATGTGTTTTTAACTTGATATTAAAAGGGTCATGAAACCTAAAAATTTTCTTTCATGATTCAGATAAAGCATACCGTTTTAAACAACTTTCTAATTTACTTCTACTATAGAATTTGCTTCATGCTCTTGGTATGACAAAAGGCATATATATGCAGCCACCAATCAGCAGCTAGCCCCCAGTAGTGCATTGCTGCTCCTGAATCATAAAATTGGGTTTCATGTGCCTTTAAAGTCCTTCACATATTAATACTAGCACTTATTTAGCACTTGTTTTTGTGTGTGTTTTGGATTCCTATATATTGCTATAGCTTTATTACTCTCCTCTATTCTTGTTTTCCCTCTTTCACCTCATTAAAAGCTGTAATCCTTTGGCTTCCCTACACCCATTGGCAAATAATTCATCCATTCATTAAAGGGTCATAATAATACAATTTGAAAGAGTATCACCCTGTTTAAAAATGAGAATTTCCAAACGTTTTTGGTGTCTTTTTTGTAGGAGGTGCCATTCTTTAATTACACTATTGCTACAAATAAATAAAACTAATTTTTACAGAATTCGCATGGCATCTAGATACATGTGAAGTCCTATGTGGAAACATTCATTTCCCTATAAAAGGAACATGGTGCTAAATATTTAAAATACATAATTTCAGCACAAAGCCATTAAATTATTCCTTATATTTAGTTTTCCAGAACCTCCCCCTATAAATGTTAAAGAAACAAAAGTACAACAAGCTTTATTTGTTACATGTTTATTTGAACAGCACAGTACATAGCTTTATTTATATTCTGCAGGCACCTTTCAATATTGTTGTTGGCAACCTTAACAAATGTATATGAGGAATTAAACTATATTATGAATATACAAACAGTTAAGTCATTTTCATGTTGTTTTTGGAGCTGCCAATGTGCTGTATGAACGAGCACTACAAGTACCATAAATTTAGGTTGCATTCTACATTACATTACAAGTTAATTTTCATAGTGACAAACATTTACATTATATTCTGCAATTGTCCCACATGGGGAAATATAATAGTTAAAGAAACCTTAATATATGATTAACCAGCAAAATGCATACTATAAAGACTTTATACTTTATCTTGCACAAAGACCTTTATACATTTGGTATTAGTGTATTTTGATCAATATTTCATTATGTGTATGCACAGAAAATGTGCGTGAATTTGTGCAGTATTATAGAAAATATTTGTGCTACACAAAAACATTTTCATATTAAACCAATACTTTATCAATCAAAATCTTGCAGGTGAATAAAAAATGTCATAGCTTTATTTGAATTGATAGGCATGTTACCTAATTTGTAAAATAAATAAATAAATACATAAGACTATTACTTAAATAAACATTGACTAATGGCTGGCATACACTCATGTTTTTAAAAAATATATATAATTTGCTTGCACAATTAATATTATAATTCTTTTATTTTGTAGTATTCAAAAATACTCATTTGCTTGCTGTTTAAAAATGAAAAATGTCACAATTTACATTGAAATCCCTACTACAATCTGAGAAAATACATATATTTTTTATTTTTATATATTTAGTTTTTGTTGCATTATAGAATTCTACTGTACATAAATACATATAAATAGACACATTTTTTAATGTACATCACTATTTACAAAAGGTATTTAAATGGACGCAGAACAAATTATCATTACATATTTAGACTTTTTATGGCACAGAATTTTACATTTCATAACTATATTATTAGACAAAAAACACAATTTCATATGCTAAATGCAGTGGCACCATATTGTGTAAATACATTGCATAATTTAGTTGCTTTAGTTAAGTATTACATCTAATTAAAGAAAAAAACATTTAAAATTGATGTGTGGGGCAAGATGAAACACATTGTAAAACATACTTACATTCTTAAAGGAACAGTTACTCCAGAATTTGTATTGTTTAAAAAGAAAGATAATCCCTTTATTACAAATTCCCCAGTTTTTGCATAACCGTTGTTATATTAATACACCCTTTACCTCTGTGATTACCTTGTATCTAAGCCTCTGCAGACTGCCTCCTTATTTCAGTTCTTTTGACAGACTTTCATTTTAACCAATAAGCGTTGACTCATAGGTAACTCCAAGGGAGTGAGCACAATGCTGTCTATATAGTTTACATGAACTAGCGCTGTCTAGCTGTAAAAAAACTGTCAAAATGTACTGAGATAAGAGGAGGCCTTCAAGAGCTTAGAAATTAACATATGAGCCCACCTAGGTTTAGCTTTCAACAAAGAGTACTAAGAGAACAAAGCAAATTTGATGATAAAAGTAAATTGGAAAGTGGTTTAATATGCCCTATCTGAATCATGATAGTTTAATTTTGATTAGACTGTCCCTTTAATACAAACTTTTTTACCATCAAAATATTTTCTATATGGACAATTCTCTAAGAACCTTACATTTTAGTATGCTTTAGATTTAATTGGCATTGAATTTGTAGATAGATGTTTTATTGTTACTAAGATGATTAAAACTTTTCAAACTCTTAAAAACAATTTTGCTTTTCCTCAGGACCAAATAAAGTTGATTTGTTCTCATATGATAACCCAGTGTTTCCCCCATCTACTGGGTAGTTCTCAACCTTTAGAGTTTTTGACCCAGGAGTCCATGTGATCTGATGGTGGAGCCTGGAATTTCTATACAGAGTTGGGTGGTCCCAGGTTTTTACTACCAGATATTTGGACATACATTGATGCAACAGGAGATCGCTACCAAATCAAAACCTTCCAGATCTCCTCACATATTTGATGAGATTCTTTATGGTATACAGTTGCCTATTTCGCTCTCACAATGTTTTGTTTTTTGTTTTTGAGGGCGTAGAGAAATGTTACTTAGTACATTGTCTTGTACAATATAACCATTTTACACTCCTGGCCATAGAACATGACATTTGCAAATGGATTCACAGCTCAGTATATAAAAGAAGACTAAAAAGTACTACAAGATCTAGGCCTCTGAGTCTGGAAAGTTCTGCTGTAGAGTCTAGGTTTTCTGGGATTTGATCAGTGCCAGGTTTCTTAAAGGGACAGACAAGATTTGAATAAACTTGTCAGTAATGTCATCCTCAGTGGCAGTAAGCACATTTTTGGATGTAAAGATACCAAATTTGACAGTTTCCAAACACTTATTATAGACAATTGGTTGTCTGTCCCTTTAAACAGAAACATGTATATACACAGAAGAAGGAGGAACAGTAGGATTGAGTTTCCACTACAATATGTGTGACATATGAGTAGCTTTGTACTTCTGTTTGCACCCTCTGGGGCTGGAACATGAAGCAGTTTAGCTACATAGATTTCAATAACTAAAATTGTGTGGTACTTGATTGGCTGCTAAGGTCGTATGTAAGGAACTTCCCCACCTGAGCAGAGGTTTAGCGCATCTTGGGCTTAAGCACACAAGCGATATTTAAAGAGACAGTCTACTCCAAAATTTGTATTGTTTAAAAAGATAGATAATCCCTTTATTACTCATTATTATTACTTATTCCCCAGTCTTGCATAACCATGGTTATATGAATATACTTTTTCCCTCTGTGATGACCTTGTATCTAAGCTTCTGCTGACAGCCCCCATATCACATGGCTATCCATTTAATGGAACCTATCTATTAAGCTCCGTATGGAGCTTGAAGCCCCATGTTTCTGGCGAGCCTTCAGGCTCCCCAGAAACACTAGTTATGAAGACCGCCGCTCCATAACCTGTCCGCCTGCTCTGAGAAGGCGGACAGATATCGCCGCAATTCAACCCCATTGAATATGATCGGGTTAAATGACATCCCCCTGCTAGCGGCCAAGAGCTGCTGGTGCAATGCTGAATGTGGAGAGCGTATTGCTCTCCGCATTCATCAATGTCTGTCGGACATGATCCGCTGATCGGATCATGTCGGACAGACACATAATAAATAGACCCCATTATCTATTGACTTGCATTTTAGCCAATTAGTGTTGTGTCTTGCACAACTCTATGGGAGAGACTATATGGGGGGCTATATGGCCCACATGAATTAGCAGTCTCTTGTTGTGAAAAGCTAATAAACAAGCATTTTATAAGAGGCTGTTTGTAGTGGCTTAGAAAAAGGCAGAAATGTAGAGGTTTAAATGTTATAAAGTATATTAATGTAACAATGTTGGTTGTGCAAAGCTGGTTAGTAAAATCTTTATGTTTTTAAACAATAACAATTCTGGTGTAGAATGTCCCTTTAACGTGAGCTTTTCAGAGGACCCATATAGAAGTCTATTATGTGAAGGATTTAGCCCACCAGAGCTATCTGACATCCAGATGTTAGCGCACCCAGGGCTTAAGTGATAAAATATTACTTTCAACTTGTGATTTGCAAGCAGAAACAATATATCCAATGATTTCGCTAGAGTGATGTTTGCGCACAATAGCTCTAATATTTTTGTGCTCCACTTGTAATCAAACCAACAGTTAGGGTTAAGAATACAATCACAAAATGCCCTTACGCTTGCATTTTATTATTACTCTAGTATGTTCCTTTTAAAGTTGCATATATTTTCCTATTCTGACAAGAAAGTAGTAAACGTGTCTGTTCATTTATTTAGATGAGAATCAGATATTGTGTATCTGAACTGAACAAAAATATTCTAACTTAATACAATTAGAAATGCCAATACTAAAATCAAATTTGGATTCTATGCGTTCTTCATTTTACTGTTACTCTAAGGAAGAAATGATGCTTAGGGCTTATCATCCAAAAATACACATATAATTTAATTGTAGAGGTAAAAATCTAAATTGTTTAAGACAGAGGAAATTCACTTACAAGGCATTTAGACCGTCTGTTGAAATATTTAAACCATAATCCTATTGTACTTACCTATGACATTTCTTTATTAAATTGCCTCTAATTTGATTTGAAAGGATATATTGTTTAGGTATTGCTAACTATAAGATAACTGCTGCACATTTGGTTAATGAGGTGCCTATGTTAGATGACATATTTACATAATAATTACTCACATCTCCTCTTTCCCCAAAATCATATTAAAGAATAAAAACATGCTAGACTTAAAGGGACACTGAACCCAAATTTTTTCTTTCGTGATTCAGATAGAGCTCGCAATTTTAAGCAACTTTCTAATTTACTCCTATTATCAATTTTTCTTTGTTCTCTTGCTATCTTTATTTAAAAAAGAAGGTATCTAAACTGTTTTCTTTGTTCAGTACACTGGACAGCAGTTTTTGATTGGTGGATGAATTTATCCACCAATCAGCAAGGACAACCTAGCTTGTTCACCAAAAATGGGACGGCATCTAAACTTACATTCTTGCATTTCAAATAAAGATACCAAGAGAATAAAGAAAATTTGATAATAGGAGTAAATTAGAAAGTTGCTTAAAATTGTATGCTCTATCTGAATCACGAAAGAAAAAATTTGGGTTCAGTGTCCCTTTAATCATGTATTGAAAGCAAAGATTAGCCTTAGAATAATATTTAGATGTATTTTTCATAATTATACTAATTGTTTAAATATTGAACATAAGTGTAAAGGTTTAGTTTCTACAAAGTAATTTAGTTTCTATAAAGTAATGGGTGCTGCCATTTTTAAACTTAAGTTTTCCCTTATCTATCTCTCCTGCTGGGAGAATTAGGGACATATATAAAACATGCAATAAAACACACTCTGCAAATAAGGCTGTGTGGAAACCTGTTTGTGATGACCTGTTTTATATATGTCCCTAATTGTCCTAAGCAGGAAGGATAGATAAGGGAAAAACAAGTTCAAACATGGCAGCATCCATTAACTTGTAAAGGCTCAGTGGAATTTAGAAAAGCAACCATTTTTAGAGTTAAATTATAGGAAAAGGGGACAAAAAAATGTATGAAAATATATTGCAAAGTTGTTTAACTAAACCTAATTAAACATTTTATATTACAATATCATGTTGTTTAATATCTCAATAGTGTGATTACAATGCAGTGCCATAACTTTTGATTGCAATAGAAAATACAAGAAAAACCCATATATATAGGGGTATGTTATGAAATTATTGCTGGAAATAGAAATGTGCTTGCTTTGTTCATTAGACATCACAAGTGTGGATTAATGCATTGACAACAATCAAAATATCATATATTATTATATATATAACAAAAAATCATATATTTCTGTACCACATTTCTACTGTTGTAATACACAGCTTGTGTTAATTAGATTATGTCTAAAATGAGTGCACCTGGTTCACTTATACTGCAGCCCCACACAAAATATACTGGCCAATCAGTTGTATGCAGCACTTATTATTTTGTTCCCCTTAGGTTGCTTTAAAGGGACATTAAACTTGTATATATAATAAATTAAGCACTGCAATGCTAAATAAATGTTCTTTTTTACATTTTCTAAATTGTAATTTTGTTGGTAAAAAATTCATGGCTTTTCTGATTAAAAGCAGTTCAGGGAACACCTCTTGTGAAGCCTGATGGAATCTATTTTGTTCTTTGCCTTATTTGCTGTGGCCAACTAGAGATAGTTTTAATTGAACTTGTGATCTGAGCTAACCAATCACTGGGTACAATGTTGCATGCTCAGATACATGTCACTATCCTTTTGGTGAGGGTCTCTCTAAAAGTATTTTCCAGCAATAATTAATACCAGTTAATGTCCCTTTCATGCTGCACTTCTGCATAAACAACACTGTTTTTATTAATAACAAACTCATTAAAAATGCTTTATTTTAGCTATATAGCTGTGCAAGCAAACCTTAGATAAGCCTCCTAATACTACCCTATTACATAAGCTGTTATTAATTACTCTGCTCAATACTACTAAGCAGAGGATACAGGGCTGCACTATTCAGCATATGAAGCCTCTGACGGCTTTGGAAGACAGCTTGAATAATATATGTTTTTAAAGCATTTTAAATGAAAAAAAATGTCACTGTTGCTCAACTCTAGCCCTTAAAGGGACACAACCCATTCTTTTCTGATTCGGATAGAGCATGCAATTTTAATCAACTTTCTAATTTACTACTATCATCAATTTTTTTCCTTCTCTTGGTATCTTCATTTGAAAAAGCAGAAATGAAAGCTTAGGACCCGGCCCATTTTTGGTTCAGATCACTGGATAGCGCTTGTTGATTGATGGATACATTTAGCCACTAATCATCAAGGGCTACCCAGGTGCTGAACCTAAAATGGGCTGGCTCATAAGCTTCCATTCCTGCTTTTCAAGTAAAGATACCAAGAGAACAGAGAAAAAATAATAATAGGAGTAAATTATAAAGTTGCTTAAAATTGCATGGTCTGTCCGAATCAGAAAATAAAAAATTGGGTTTAGTATCCCTTTAATTTACCACATGAGTTGACATTTTGGGCTGCTCAAAGTCAGTATTTTTTGATGTGGTATTTTTTTATTTTATTTTTTGGACTACTCTGTACAAATCTATTTAAACCTGGGTTATTAGGGCAGCTTCAAGACTGATGCTAAGATAGAGCTATTCTATGTAAATGTGTTATGGCTAATATATATGAGATTGTTTTAGAAAACTTTAACAATATCACTGCTTTTTCACAAAGAAAATAAACATATTTCTTGCTTGATGGTGCTGATGGGATAACTCACTTTGCAGTAAGGATCTCAGTCTCATAAGCCAGACAGAGTGCTTTATACTGGGCCTTAGCCTTAGCAAGCAAAGAGCTTGTTTAGGTTAAAGGGACAGTAACTCCAAAATTAAACTATCATGATTCAGATAGAGGGGTAGATTTATCAAGCAGCTGATGCTGCAATCTACCCCCAAAGTTTTAGGTCCGCCTGAAACTTAAGTTAAGAAGCAGCAGTCGTAAGACCTCTGCTCCTTAACTCGTCCGCCCCCTCTGAGGTGGCTGACCGCAATCATCCCAATCGGATACGATCAGGATGATTAATACCCCCTGCTAGCAGCCGATTGGCCGTGAATGTGCATGCGGCGGCATTGCACAAGCATTTCACCAGAAATGCTTGTGCAATGATAAATGCCGAGAGCGTATGCCGTCGGCATTTATCGATGTCGGGCGGACATGATTCGCTACATCGGATCATGTCCGCCCGACATTTGATAAATCTACCCCAGAGCATTTAATTTTAAGCAACTTTCAAATATGCTCCCATTATCCAAGTGTGCACAGTCTTTTTATATGCTCACTTTTTGAGGAATCAGCTCCTACTGAGCACATGCAAGAGTTCACAGTGTATATGTATATGAATCTGTTATTGGCTGATGTCTGTCACATGATACAGAGGGTGGGGAAATGGAGAAAAATGTTTACATTATCAGAAAAAAATGTGTTTCATTGTCCTTTTATGTTGTATTTGTTGATTATGCAACTCTACTGTATTTAATAAAAGAAAGTGCAGTCTTATAAGGGAATACTCTCATGCCCAAAATGTTTATTGACCACATCTTAAAAACAGATCCTTTTTGCACGTCTAGGGCTCAGACCAAGGAGAGAGGTATAAAAAAATGAAGGTATGAAATGGTAGCATAAAATGAGGTTGGCTCTCATGTAACCCATGTGATATGTATTTAACGTTTTGAACCCCAAATTGTATGATATTATATTATCATATCATCATATTTCTTTTCTGGGACAGTGAAGTGGGGGATCTTGTGGGAAGTTTCGTGCTGGTGTTCTGTAGGCGGAGTTTCAACAGAAGGGGCGGGGCTGCAGGTGTGCAGTGGGAGGGATATGTCATCATGTACATATCATGTGTGGGGGCCAGACCTTTGTAATCAAGCAGCATGCGGGACAGCAAGGAGACCTTATAACCAATCAAAATCCAGAAACATCCGTGACAGTTGGGAGCTATCTGTACAAATACCTGTAATGGGATTATAATTTAAAAAAATAATATTTTTTGGCATCAAAGGAACAAAGTATCATACCATATAGATTTGGAACCACAATGCACATCTCCACTAAGAAGTTACAAAATACTCCTTAATTTAAAAGGAAATAAATCTCTTGAAAATAAATAGAAATAAATAATATTTCTTATTAATTTTAGTAAAAAAATAACTTATAAAACTATCTCTCAAAAATGGAATATATACTGCCAATATGGTATTGTAAATTGTAACAACCACAACATTTATTGGGTATTTAGCATATCCAGGTAAGTATCACCGCCTGCTTTTCCCACAGCTGTATTCTGAATACATTGTTACCAATGCACCAAAGAACTCTGGGTAGGATATGCAAATCTAGTATACAACATATCACACTAATGTAAATGGAAAAAGCTGGTTAAAATTGTTAATGTTTCATATGAATTCTCGTTATAGTTATGCAAAATTCCTTTCTGCATTTCTCTATGATAACAGTAATAATATTATTATTCTACCTATCACCAATTCGTTTCTTAAGTATAAAGTAATAACAAAAATATGATATTTATGGAAAATAAATTTGGTTATATTTTTTTAAATCTCATTACCATGGTCCCACCAAAAGCATGAACTATGGTTTATGTCCATTTTGTGACCCTGTTTTCTTCTCTTTTAGCGGCGTTTGCGGGTTCGTGTTGTACTTCATACACAGATCACCCATAGCAAGAAGGCTTTCTTCTACGGCTTTGGCAAAATTTGTAGATGATGTCTCTTTACAAGCTCGGAAACTGGAGATGCAGAAGAGGATGTGTTCAGGTTGTGGGTTATAGCAGGAGCCGTAACCGTCTGGGACTACTGGTCCATAACAGCAGAACATATCCATTGTTGTAGGCACCTGAAAAGGATAATATGACATGCTAAAGTTACAGTAAAGATTTTATTTGTTTACGGAATTGCATCTAATAGCAATAAAGTACTACATTGCAAAGAAACTCCAAAACAAAACAAAACTGTACACAGAATTTTTTTAAAAAATAATTTAAAACTTGTTTTTAAAGTTTTGCAAAACACACATTTTAAAGGTATACTAAACCCAATTTATTTCTTTAATGATTCAGATATAGTATGCAATTTTAAAGAACTTCCTAAATTATTCCTATTATCAAATTTTCTTTGTTTTCTTGCTAACTTTATTTAAAAAGCAGGAATGTAAAGCTTATGAGCTGACCCATTTTTGGTTCAGAACATGGTTTGCTAAATGTAGCCCCCAATTAGCAAGCGCTATCCAGGGTGCTGAACCTAAAATGGGCTGGCTCCTACTCTTTACATTCTTGCTTTTTAAATAAAGATAGCAAGAGGACGAAGAAAAATTGATAATAGGAGTAAATGAGAAAGTTGCTTAAAATTGCATGCTCTATCTGAAACATTAACGAAAACATGTGGGTTTAGTGTCCCTTTAACAAACTACTAACAAGCAAACAATATGGAAAATATGTTAGTAGAGAGAATTTAAATGGTTAGTCTACTCCAGAATTGTTATTGTTTAAAAAGACAGATAATCCCTTTATAACCCATTCCCTAGTTTTGCATAACCAACACAGTTATATTAATACACATTTTACCTCTGTGATTACCTTGTGTCAAAGCCTCTTATTTCAGTTTTTTTCACAGACTTGCATTTTAGCCAATCAGTGCTGACTCATAAATAACTGCACGGGAGTTAGCACAATGTTATCTATATGGCACAAGTGAACTAGCGTTGCCTAGCTGTGAAAAACTGTCAAAATGCACTGAGATAAGGGGCGACCTTCAAGGGATTAGAAATGAGCATATAAGCCTACCTAGGTTTAGCTTTCAATAAAGAATACAAAGAGAACAAAGCAAATTTGATGATGATGATTATTATTATTCTTTATTTATAAAGCGCCAACTGATTCCGCAGCACTGATGATAAAAGTAAATTGGAAAGTTGTTTAAAATGACATGCCCTATCTAAATCATGAAAGTTCAATTTTACTAGACTGTCCCTTTAATTCTGAGACTTTGCCTTTTTTTATAGGGCACTTGTAAATTTCTCAGAGATGATCACAATCCATAGAAAAGACCGCTCCATAATATGAATGCTCTAAAATCTTAACGTCTACCAGGAAAAAAGATCACTCAGTTAAATGGGTTGATAGCAAATAACTTTAAAGGAACATGAGACACAAATAAGTTATTTCATTATTCTGACAGAGCACACAATTTTAAAGTTTTTCAATTTACTTCTATTATCAAATTTTCTTCATTCTCCTGATATCCTTTGTTGAAGGATCAGCAATTTGCTACTGGGAGCTAGCTGAAAACAATGGGTAATCCAATGACAAGCGGCATATATGGGCAGCCACCAATAAGTAGCTAGCTTCCAGTAGGGCATTGTTGCTCCTGAGCCTACCTAGGCATGGTTTTCAGCAAGTATATAAAGAGAATGAAGCAAATTAGATAATATAATTCAATTGAACAGTTGTTTAGAACTGCATGTTCTGTTTTAATTATGAAAGAAAATGATTGACTTTATTGTCCCTATAATGGGACATTTATATTTGGGGGAAAAAAATAGATACTACATAACAGCAAATAAAAGGGATATGAAGCCCAAAAAAATTATTTTGTGATTCAGACAGAGCATATCATTTAAAAAAAGGTTCCAATTTGCTTCTATGATCAAATTTGCTTTGTTCCCATGGGTTTGTTTGTTGAAGAGATACCTAGGTAGGTGTTTGGAGCACTAAATAGCAGGACTTAGTGCTGCCATCTAGTGTTCTTGAAAATGGATAACATTCTTACAAAACTACTACCAAATAGTGCTCCCGACATAGCCAGGCTCCTGAGCTTACATATCTGCTTTTCAACAAAAGATACCAAGAAAACAAAGACAAATTGATAATAGAAGTAAATTAGAAAGTTGTTTATAATCTCATGCTCTTTCTAAATCATGAAATCATTTTTTGGGGTTTCATGTCCCTTTAAGCTGTGGTACCGTAAAAGCAGAGAACTCAGGACAATTATGAATGTAACTTGTCTTCAAGCACACGTCTAGTTATTTGTTTCAGATTGTCGTTTGCATACACTTAATTTGAGAGTGAATCACTCGGCACAATGTCTAATGGATTCATTTAAGTGCCTGAATGATTCAGCTTGTGGTTTTATTAATACTCTAAAAATGCAAACCCTGGCTTTATTAATACTCTAAAAATGCAAACCCTGGCTTTATTAATACTCTAAAAATGCAAACCCTGGCTTTATTAATACCCTAAAAATGCAAACCCTGACTTTATTAATACTCTAAAAATGCAAACCCTGGCTTTATTAATACTCTAAAAATGCAAACCCTGGCTTTATTAATACTCTAAAAATGCAAACCCTGGCTTTATTAATACCCTAAAAATGCAAACCCTGGCTTTATTAATACTCTAAAAATGCAAACCCTGGCTTTATTAATACTCTAAAAATGCAAACCCTGGCTTTATTAATACTCTAAAAATGCAAACCCTGACTTTATTAATACTCTAAAAATGCAAACCCTGGCTTTATTAATACTCTAAAAATGCAAACCCTGGCTTTATTAATACTCTAAAAATGCAAACCCTGGCTTTATTAATACCCTAAAAATGCAAACCCTGGCTTTATTAATACCCTAAAAATGCAAACCCTGGCTTTATTAATACTCTAAAAATGCAAACCCTGACTTTATTAATACTCTAAAAATGCAAACCCTGGCTTTATTAATACTCTAAAAATGCAAACCCTGGCTTTATTAATACCCTAAAAATGCAAACCCTGGCTTTATTAATACTCTAAAAATGCAAACCCTGGCTTTATTAATACTCAAAAAATGCAAACCCTGGCTTTATTAATACTCAAAAAATGCAAACCCTGGCTTTATTAATACTCAAAAAATGCAAACCCTGGCTTTATGCAAACCCTGGCTTTATTAATACTCTAAAAATGCAAACCCTGGCTTTATTAATACCCTAAAAATGCAAACCCTGGCTTTATTAATACCCTAAAAATGCAAACCCTGGCTTTATTAATACTCTAAAAATGCAAACCCTGGCTTTATTAATACCCTAAAAATGCAAACCCTGGCTTTATTAATACTCTAAAAATGCAAACCCTGACTTTATTAATACTCTAAAAATGCAAACCCTGGCTTTATTAATACTCTAAAAATGCAAACCCTGGCTTTATTAATACCCTAAAAATGCAAACCCTGGCTTTATTAATACCCTACAAATGCAAACCCTGGCTTTATTAATACCCTAAAAATGCAAACCCTGGCTTTATTAATACCCTAAAAATGCAAACCCTGGCTTTATTAATACTCTAAAAATGCAAACCCTGGCTTTATTAATACCCTAAAAATGCAAACCCTGGCTTTATTAATACTCTAAAAATGCAAACCCTGACTTTATTAATACTCTAAAAATGCAAACCCTAGCTTTATTAATACTCTAAAAATGCAAACCCTGGCTTTATTAATACTCTAAAAATGCAAACCCTGGCTTTATTAATACTCTAAAAATGCAAACCCTGACTTTATTAATACCCTAAAAATGCAAACCCTGGCTTTATTAATACCCTAAAAATGCAAACCCTGGCTTTATTAATACTCTAAAAATGCAAACCCTGGCTTTATTAATACCCTAAAAATGCAAACCCTGGCTTTATTAATACTCTAAAAATGCAAACCCTGGCTTTATTAATACCCTAAAAATGCAAACCCTGGCTTTATTAATACTCTAAAAATGCAAACCCTGGCTTTATTAATACTCTAAAAATGCAAACCCTGGCTTTATTAATACCCTAAAAATGCAAACCCTGGCTTTATTAATACCCTAAAAATGCAAACCCTGGCTTTATTAATACCCTAAAAATGCAAACCCTGGCTTTATTAATACTCTAAAAATGCAAACCCTGGCTTTATTAATACCCTAAAAATGCAAACCCTGGCTTTATTAATACTCTAAAAATGCAAACCCTGACTTTATTAATACTCTAAAAATGCAAACCCTAGCTTTATTAATACTCTAAAAATGCAAACCCTGGCTTTATTAATACTCTAAAAATGCAAACCCTGGCTTTATTAATACTCTAAAAATGCAAACCCTGACTTTATTAATACCCTAAAAATGCAAACCCTGGCTTTATTAATACCCTAAAAATGCAAACCCTGGCTTTATTAATACTCTAAAAATGCAAACCCTGGCTTTATTAATACCCTAAAAATGCAAACCCTGGCTTTATTAATACTCTAAAAATGCAAACCCTGGCTTTATTAATACCCTAAAAATGCAAACCCTGGCTTTATTAATACTCTAAAAATGCAAACCCTGGCTTTATTAAAACTCTAAAAATGCAAACCCTGGCTTTATTAATACCCTAAAAATGCAAACCCTGGCTTTATTAATACCCTAAAAATGCAAACCCTGGCTTTATTATTACCCTAAAAATGCAAACCCTGGCTTTATTAATACCCTAAAAATGCAAATACAGTTTTTTTAATACTCTAAATATGCAAACACTGAAAAAAAGAATTATAGAACAGCCCAAGTGAAGACTAGAATGTACTTGTTGTCAATATCAAGGAATTGGGGACCTCCTTTTATATAATCTAATATTAATTATATTTATCTATTTATTTTAGAATCCCCCTTTCTTCCACTATCACCTCTCTCCCTGCTTTGTAGAGACCTGGGCTTGTAAACCCCCCCCCCCCCCCCACTACCTTGCACATTCAGAGCAGCTGACACTTCTGAGATTTGGAGTGTTTGAATAGTAAAGCACTACAGCACTTTCTAGAACAGTTTTTTTCAACTCCAATTCTCAGGGTACACAAACGGGCCAGATTTCTTAAACTAGAACACAGATGAAATAATCAGCTGATCAGTAACCATTGTTACTAACATGGCCTCACCCATCAGATAATTATTACACCTGTGCTCCAGTTTAGATAGCATAAAAATCTGACCTGTTAGTGTGTCCTGAGAACTGGAGTTAAAAAAGACAGTTCTAGCACTCCATTGGTTACAAAAAAGAAAAGAAGCAAAAAAGAATGTAATGCGTTTTATTTGTTTTAACGTTGTATACTTAACAAGAGAGTACCACGAGCTATGACGTGCTAATAAGGATTTTAGTCAACTGCTTCACATCAAATATCATCTGAATGGTCCAGACTGAATGAAATTTGCTGCAACATTGATACTTGAATTTTGTGTAGTTCAAAGGGATTTGTATCCATCTTTATCACAGCCTCAAGTTACGGGTTAATATCCGTTATAACGAATGACACTTAGATGTGTTTGCACGGGCAACAAAATTGTTTTGTCCAAAAGATTTTTTTCATATTTTTGAAAATGTTCGGTTTGGCCGACTTTTATTTGGTTTGGCAGAAATTTAGTTTTAGATTAGTTATCGTTATTTCCAGATGGAACAGCAAATATACAACTCATTTTAAGAAAAATCTTACATTATAGAATTGGAACAATGAAAAGAACCTGTCTTTCAATGCAAACAGAACATATAGGAGTTGATTAAAATCCTTTAGAAAAGCTTATCTAATGATTTTTTCTACAAAACTCGCCAATGTCTATTTGATACGTTTGTGTAAATGATTGTGATCTAACCTATAACTTGCTGATTTATTACAACCCACATTGACTTCTCTAGACCTCCTGACTTTGTAATTTGCCTCTGGCCATTTTTAGTCAATGTAATTGAAAATGGCTGAATGTCCCCTAGTCTCCCACCTCCCTATGACAGAATATGGTTTTTTTGGACAAGCCTGTATGACTAAATTTCTTCTCTGCCCTTTACTGCACCATTTTTGGCAGCAAACGATACAAACAAATCAACAAATCAAATTGGTCAAGGAATTGTTCGTTCCTCTTTCATTTTGTCCTATAATGCATTTGGTTGCTCAAGTATTGGAAGAATCTCAGAATTTGCTTAAATTCAGACATATTTGTGTTTATCCAAAGCCGAATTCCCATCTCTAATGAAACCACATCTATCTTGTAAATTTCTCGGCGCATAGGACAAGTTACTCTGTGAAGTATACTAACAGAATGATAAAGTCATGCTAGCTGATAGGTCCATTTTCTACACACATATGTTATTCATGTTATTACATGTTGTTTAAAAGGTCTAAAATAGTTGGAACTTATAATGTTTACTTATTGCAAATGTTTTGTAGAGCAGAGAAACCTGGGTTAGAAATGAGACGATCCTAGTGTTTTAAGGCACATTGCCAAATGGTTTGTGTCCAGCCAGGAGAAAATATCTTAACAGATCCTTGTTAAAGAAAGAAACAGATAGCAGCAGCTGTGGCTTTCCTAATGTGCACTGACGTGGTATGGAGCCTTTTACATTTTTAATTATTGTCTCTAATTATACTTCCTGGTATTGCAAGGTTTGTATCACAGCAGTGTTCTTGCAAGGAGCAACTGAATGCTGAATTTTAAGATTAATAATAAAATGTAATAATAGTTTTTTTGGTTTTTTTTTTACAAACTGGCATGTTTTTTTTTCTGATCCTCTTTTGTATACTAATTACTATTTAAAAGGCTATTCTATTCAATTTTCAGAGCATATATATAGTGTTCCCTCTAAGGCCAGTTTTGTGAGCAGCCCAGCAGTCAAACAGTTAATAAGGTAACCACACATTGCAGCCTGCATTGTGTAGTATTTGCTAATTGCTCTAATGAACTGTTTCACTGCTGGGCCGCTCACAAAACTGTCCTTAGAGGGAACCCTCTAATGACAGTTTCCAGGAAACCCTAGATTTGAGTGCTAGACTAAAATAAAAGCATCACATGCTGTACATCTTCTATTGGCTCTGCAGTATCATGTGACCCTTTCATTAAGTGAACATGCATCATCTCCTGCTCACTTCTCTGAGCATGCGCATTCTCACCAGTCTTGGTGATAGACAACCCAGCTTTCTGTTTGCTGCCCAAGACAGCTGCCTCAAAATAAATGTCTGATAATAATTATCTTCTAGTTGTTAAGTGTTACAATTCAACTAAAAGACTTAAAGGGACACTGAACCCAATTTTCTTCTTTCATGATTCAAATAGAGCAGCAATTTTAAGCAACTTTCTAATTTACTCCTAATATCATTATTATTATTATTATTCTCTTGATATCTTTATTTGATAAGCCAGAATATTAGTTTAGATGCCGGCCCATTTTTGGTGAACAACCTGGGTTGTTCTTGCTTATTGGTGGATTAAGTTAACTGACCAATAAACAAAGTGCTGTCCAGGGTCTGAACCAAAAAAAAGCTTAGGTGCCTTCTTTTTCAAATAAAGATAGCAAGAGAACGAAGACAAATTGATAATAGGAGTACATTAGAAAGTTGCTTAAAATTGCATGCTCTATCTGAATCACAAAAGAAAAAAATTGGGTTCAATGTCCCTTTAAAGGGACAGTCTAGTCAAGAATAAACTACCATGATTCAGATAGTACATGTAATTTTAAACAACTTTCCAGTTTACTTTTATCATCAAATTTGACAGAGACACTAGTGAAGCATCACGTCACACTCACATGATATCAGTGCAGGCAGTGACAGGTCAACATTTATAAAATAAATAAATAAATTGAAACCTGTGCACCCCCTGTAGTTCTGTCCCTAGTTGAAAAGCATATCTAGGTAGCCTAAGGAAGTGCAGTGCACTACTGGGAGCTTGCTGCTAATTGATCACTACACACATGCGCCTCTTGTCATTGTCTCACCCAAAGTATTCCATTAGATCCCAGTAGTGCCTTGTTGCTCGTTTAACAAAGGATACTGAGAGAATGAAGTCATTTTGCTAATAGAAGTAAATTGGAAAGTTGTTTACAATTGTATGTATGTCATGCCCCTTTAACAACACAAATAAACGCAGGAATAGGAGGGATCTGAAGAGATTTAATCTAGAGCATGCCTTAATAAATCGTGTCTTGTTATAATCAGATACAGTATTTTGATTGGTTAGAATTAACTTCAGGTGCCAGGTATATCTCTTTACAATGTAGCAATTTGAAAATGAAATGTTAGAAACCAAGCACTTACCTGACTGGTGGAGAGGATGAATCTATTGCTGGCCAAATACATTTCATCTGTAAAGAGCTCTGGCAGTTCCTTACATTGTTCTTGGGCTAACTCTCTTAATGCTAGTAAGTGGTTGTCTATTGCCATCCCAGTAATGGCCTGGAGAAAATGTGATAGGAAAAAAACCTAATGTAAGTAAATTGTATTTCACCTTCAGCTCTGTCTGTCACTCTTACTTTTGAAGTAAAACTTTATCTGATCAAGGAAGATACCAGAATTCGTCCCTGCTTTACTGAAATAAATCTAATCATAGTAAATTTAAACTTTTTTTACAAAATAATTTATAATATTTATTTCAAAGTGTGTGAAAAGTACCTACTGGGTTGTTAAAGAGACAGAACATTTGTATGGACAATCCAGTTAGAGGTTAATTCAAGTAAAATATTATTTGCATTAAAAAAAGATAAAGTTCAGGACAGGAAAAGGATATTAAACTCATTTTATAAATACATTAGACATGAATCAATGCATTGCAAGCTATCTGCATACAAAATAAATGTTTTAAAATCATTTAAAAAACCAATCTGTTAGCATATTGCATTGTTTTGCAGTCCAGGGACATAACGTTTGATTTTGATTTTATTTTTTTAAAGGGAAGATAAATTCAAAAATGTTCTTTTGTGATTCAGAGCATACCATTTTAAAAAGATTTCCATTTTACATCTGTCTTTGTTCCCATGGTATTCTTTATTGAAGAGATACCTAGTTAGGTGTCTGGAGAACTACATGGCAGGAAATAGTGCTGCCATCTAGTGTTCTTGCAAATGGATAATATTTTTGCAAAAAAGCTGCCATATAGTGCTCTAGACACATGCACACTCCTGAGCTTAGGTCCCTGCTTTTCAATGAAAGTTACTAAGAGAACAAAGAAAATTTGATAATAGAAGTACATTAGAAAGTTGTTTAAAATTGAATGCTCTGTTTAAATCATGGGAAAAAAAAATGTGGGTTTCATGCCCTTTAATTGTTGCTTACAGATATAAACAAGCTCATACAAATATCAAACAATCACTGTGCAGTACTTATCAGTCCTGCAGACATCACCCCAGCCAACAATTACTACAATTTTCAGATTTTAATTACAGGAAAAGAAGGCAAATGAGTTTAGATCTCAAACTTATTTTAAATAGTAGAAAAGATCTGAAGAGCAAACGGATTAACAAATAATCTTTACATTTACAACAAATAGCGGTACAATGTCTATCTAAATGTGCTCTATGTGTTGTACACTTGTATTCCCTTTAATAATAAAAAGGTTAAAGGGATATGAAACCCATAATTCTTCTTTCATGATTGAGATAGAGGGGCCGAATTATCAAGCTCTGAATGTTTCCGCACGAGCCTTCAGGATTGCTGGAAACAGCAGTTATGAAGCAGCGGTCTTAAGATGGGCAGCATTGCACAAGCAGTTCTGGTGAACTGCTTGTGCAATGTTAAATGCTGACAGCATTCAGCAATGTCTGTCGGACATGATACGCTACAACGTATTATGTCGGACAGACATTGATAAATTGGCCCCACAGCATGCGATGTTAAACAACTTTCTAATTTAATTCTGTAATCAAATTTTCTTTGTTTTCTTTGTATCTTTTGTAGAAAAGCAGGTATGTCTGGCCATTTCTGGAACTCTATATGGCAGCAGTTTTGTAAGAATGTTATCCATTTGCAAGAGCACTAGATTGCAGCAGTTTTTGTAAGAATGTTATCCATTTGCAAGAGCACTAGATTGCAGCAGTTTTGTAAGAATGTTATCCATTTGCAAGAGCACTAGATGGCAGCAGTTTTGTAACAATATTATCCATTTGCAAGAGCATTAGATGGCAGCAGTTTTGTAAGAATGTTATCCATTTGTAAGAGCACTAGATGGCAGCAGTTTTGTAACAATATTATCCATTTGCAAGAGCACTAGATGGCAGCAGTTTTGTAACAATATTATCCATTTGCAAGAGCACTAGATGGCAGCAGTTTTACAAGAATGTTATCCATTTGCAAGAGTACTAAATGGCAGCAGTTTTACAAGAATGTTATCCATTTGCAAGAGCACTAGATGGCAGCAGTTTTACAAGAATGTTATCCATTTGCAAGAGTACTAAATGGCAGCAGTTTTACAAGAATGTTATCCATTTGCAAGCGCACTAGATGGCAGCAGTTTTACAAGAATGTTATCCATTTGCAAGAGTACTAAATGGCAGCAGTTTTACAAGAATGTTATCCATTTGCAAGAGTACTAAATGGCAGCAGTTTTACAAGAATGTTATCCATTTGCAAGAGCACTAGATGGCAGCAGTTTTACAAGAATGTTATCCATTTGCAAGAGTACTAAATGGCAGCAGTTTTACAAGAATGTTATCCATTTGCAAGAGTACTAAATGGCAGCAGTTTTACAAGAATGTTATCCATTTGCAAGAGCACTAGATGGCAGCATTTTTGTAAGAATGTTATCCATTTGCAAGAGCACTAGATGGCAGCAGTTTTGTAAGAATGTTATCCATTTGCAAGAGCACTAGATGGCAGCATTTTTGTAAGAATGTTATCCATTTGCAAGAGCACTAGATGGCAGCAGTTTTACAAGAATGTTATCCATTTGCAAGAGCACTAGATGGCAGCCGTTTTGTATTAATGTTATCCATTTGCAAGAGCACTAGATGGCAGCCGTTTTGTAAGAATGTTATCCATTTGCAAGAACACTAGAGGGCAGCAGTTTTACAAGAATGTTATCCATTTGCAAGAGCACTAGATGGCAGCCGTTTTGTAAGACTGTTATCCATTTGCAAGAGCACTAGATTGCAGCACTATTTCCTGCCATGTAGTGCCTATCTAGGTATCTCTTCATCAAAGAATATCATGGGAATGAAGCAACTAGAAGTAATTGTATTTTTTTTTTAAATTGTATGATCTGTTTGAATCACAGAAGATTTTTTGGGGGTTTGATATCCCTTTAATAAAAATTAGGTGCAACCATTTTGGTAAAAAAATACTGACGTAGAAATATTCTATTTAAATTTGCAACATTTAGCCTTGCATTATTTTTATTAAATATTTTATAAATTAGGTTTAAAATTGAGGATCTCTACAGAAGAATTGGACCAAGCAGTGAAAATGCATAGTACATTTTTTTCACTGCAATTCTCATTTAAACTGATTAAGGGGAATAGGCTTAAAGATTAAATGAAATATCGTGCTGCCATGTAACATTTACAATTTTCCTAACACTGACATTTTGCAACATTTATCATTGTCATGTCTGATGGGAAACTCAGAGCAGCTAATGTAATAAACTTGAAGACAACTTGTTTGGTAAAACTGCAATAAAATCTCAGGAGCTTCAAATGAATGTGTGCAAAAATAACTCACAAATCCTATCAAATAGCATGCATGAGAAGTAAGAAAACTCAACAGGGACCCCACATAGAATATACTTATGACATGAATTGTTAGTTTAGAAGGCTGGATATGCTGTGATTTTTTTTAGAGTAAATTCTAGCACAGAAAGGGAGGGGTAAAGGATTAACAAAATGTCTAGTTGTAGCCTTAAAGGGACATTAAACACTTTGAGATGGTAATATAAAAGGATAAATTGTATATAATAAAACAACTCTGCAATATACTTTCATTATTTATTTTGTCCTCTTTGCTTGTAATTCCATTCTGAAATTGTGAGCTTTTCAGTTCCTGTTAGAAATGGAAGTGCAGAACACTGTTAAATCCAGCACAACCATTGGCTGCACACTCTAGTGACCTATTTATAACTGTCTCTAATTGGCCACAGCAGAGAAGGTAACACAAGTTACAAAATGGCAGCTCCCAGTGCTTTATAGGCACTAGAACTTTACACTTATTTTGTCACTTTTTAAACAACTAATGAAACTTTAAAAAATACATCTACATGTTAGTCATGGACTAATCTTTTCTTTGAATGCATCATTCTATCTAGCATGTATTTAGTGTTTAATGTCCCTTTAAAGAGATAGCAAACTCAAATTTAAATTTGCCTGAATCAGATAGCGCATGTCATTTTAAGACAATGTTAAATTCACTTCCATTTTCAAATGTGCTTCGTTCTCTTGGTATCCCTTGTTTAAAAATAATATGCATATATCCTAATTTAGTGGGAGCTAGCTGCTGATTGGTGCCTGCACACATTTGTCTATTGTGATTTGCTTACTAGATGTGTTTAGCTAGCTGCAAGTATTGCAATGCTGCTCCTTCAGCAAAGAATAACAAGAGAATGAAGCAAATGTGAAAATAGAAGTAAATTGGAAATCTGTTAAAAATTGTATGTTTTATCCAAATCATGAAAGAAAATGTTGGGTTTTGCTGTCCCTTTAACTAATAAAATACTTAAAGGTACACTAAACTGCTGAGTACAACTACAGTAGCATGGCTATAATTAAAGGTACACTAAACTGCTGAGTACAACTACAGTAGCATGGCTATAATTAAAGGTACACTAAACTGCTGAGTACAATTACAGTAGCATGGCTATAATTAAAGGTACACTAAACTGCTGAGTACAACTACAGTAGCATGGCTATAATTAAAGGTACACTAAACTGCTGAGTACAACTACAGTAGCATGGCTATAATTCATCATGCTATTGTTTTCCTGTGCGTGTAGCTGTCTTCAAAATTATATTTTAACCCCTTAGAATTATCAGTTAGTGAAGCTTTGTATCTTTTTTTTATTTCAATATTTTTTTATTGAGGCTGTGCAAAGAATAAAACATGTATGGGTTAACCATTGAACAGATATAATAAACTAATTTCAATTTAACAATAGCTAAAGATACAAGTAAAAGCATCAGAATGGGTTATAGTAGGCAGGCATCTCCAACCTCTGTTTTATATTATTTTATTTAGTAGTTTCCTCACTTGATACAGAAGGTTACTCTTGGACCTAACAAAACTTAATTAGACTAGAGGAGGACAATTAGCAGTTGGGGTGGACACTTTTAGACCTAGATAATTAATAATTAGCAACTGATATTGCAAATGAAATTGCCAATGGGTTTAAATGATGAGAAATGTTCCCCACATTAAACGGAGGGTTACACTTGGACGCACCTAATCTACTGTATAAAAGGAAAATAAAAGTGGAAAAGGAAAATGGTTTGCGTTTGAGCATTTTGCTATTACATTATTGCTTGCAAATAACTCTGGGGTTGATCACAATATAGCTAATGATTTTGCTCCAAACTTCACAATTAAAGACTAAGGGGATTTTTGTAGATTTATCATTAGATACGATTTTCTATATCATTATGATTGACCCCATGTGTTTAATGCACTCACTACTTGGAGCTACCTGAACAAATCTGATGAGCCAATGACAACAGGCATATGTAAAGAGAAAATGTGACAATAGTACACTGTGCATAGATAAATAAACCTGTCTGTGAACAATAGCGAAGAGAAAGTCCTCTGTATTTAAATAAAATCTTCTTCTTCTTTAAAACCTCAAGAGAGAAAGAAAAAACTTCCATAGTGCAGCTGTAGAATCACAACTGATATTAAACGATATAAACCGGTACTCACGTTAAATAGAGCTACAGTAGCTCTAACTATTGCCCTCAATAACGATTAACCTCAGGTAAAACTGTTTCCAATTTATTGCCACAATGTATTAAAAACAATACTCTGGGGTTAGGTAACTTTTAAGAAACATACTGTGCACCATTGCAGCTTTTTAACATCTAGAATATCGTTATAACCACACAATGTTGGTCTACAGGAGTGTATGTTAGTGACGTGTGACGTCCGATGTACGTTTCGCCTATTGTTCTTTTCAAGTGCCTGGTCTAAGCCCCTTAATAATTACACTCTGTATGGAGTCTTAGGATGCATTCAAAATTAATTGCAACTCTGATAATTCAAAAGTATCTTCCAATTAGACAATGAACTAGATTCACAAAAACGTGTTTGTTAAACTAATATTTTGCCCCAAAACTCCAAAAATATTCGTACTCACCAAAATAGTGTAATTAGTCTGAGCCATAATTGCATCCCTTAGACGTGTCATTTTTTCAGAACCCTGAAAGTTAGAGAAAACAAGAATATACTATTGTAATATACAGGGAAAAAGCTACTTATTCATGAAGCTATAAACAAATTGATAATTCTAACGTAAGTGTATATATATAGGAAATACTTCTGTGCATATCCTCAGCATACTGTTGTAAGCAACAACAAAAAATGCAGAAAAGAAAATATTTGTATCTGCTTTTAGCTCAGATAGCTGCTCCTTATACACAGAATACGAGAGGTTTAGAGGGATGTGGTTACCGTTCTCTAATGCTTTCTGCTAAAGCGAGATTATTTAGGAAGTCTTGTGAATACTGTGAGGTCCCTTAAAAAGCTTTAGAAAGGCAAATTTTAGCTTGAGAGCTATTTATCTCAATAAGCGGGTTCTGGATGTGAAGAATAGACACAAACATTACAATATAAAGCTCTAAAAAATGAAATAAACATTTTGAATGGTTTCTCGACATACTGGTACATTTTTGATAATTGGGCCCTTAGACTCAGTTTTGTATGCATAATATGTGTGTGCTGTCTGTCAACCATGTGCGCAATGCGTTCTCACCGTTCACCAGTTGAATGTGTTTTGAGATTGATGAAGGGATAAAGTCAACATTTATTAATACATTAAAAGGACAGTAAAGTAAAAATAAGCTTAATTGGATTGGATAGAGCATGCAATTTTCTAATTTACTTCTGTTTACTATTCTTTTGCTATACTTTGTTGAAGAGGAAAGCTAAGTAGCATTGTAATAGCTCAGGAGCGTGCACATGTCTTTAGGAGTCAATGGCAGCAGTGTTTGTAACTATGTATAAGATTGCTATGAACATTGTTACAAATACTGCTGCCTGATGGCTGAAGACACGTGCACACACCGGAGCTCACCTAGGATTACTCTTTATCAAAAGGATACACAGAGAACTAAGTACAATTAATAACAGAAGTAAACTGAAATGTTGTTTCAAACTGCATGCCCTAGCTAATCCATTTAAGTTTTTTTTTGGACTTTACAGTCCCTTTAAAACTGTGAAGTTGCTGAAAATAGTATACTATGTCTATACAACGCCAAAATATTTCCACTGTTATGTCTCTTTAAGGAATGGCGTTCTGGGCATGTCAATGAGCAGTAACCATGGTGACATGCTCCTAGCATACTCATTAAAGTGTCTAGTGGTAATGTGACACACTGCAAGCGGAGCGGTGTGCAGCGTGTAGATGCGGCTGTGCGCGCTCAGTGTGTCCTGCCTTTTCATCTCTGAGCACTCTGCTGCATCAGGTCGCGTAGCTGAGCGCTCAGAGATGAGATATTTGAACTTCAGAAGCGATGCGACGCGGTGCGAAGCAGCTGCTTTGCCTTGCGCCGCATCGCTTGCAGTGTGTCACAGCCTTAATGCAGAAAGGTAATTTACCGTTTTTTTGCTTTCTCCATCAACCATTGCCTTTACAAAGTCTAACGCTTCGGCTGTTGATGACCTTATATTGTCAACCCTTCCCCTTTGAAAGCGACGTATGGAAGCACTTTCATATGTAGGCACAAGTCTTCTTTGGCACCTATATAAAGTTTTATAGAACAAATGTATGTTATTCCAAAATATGCACAGTTGTAAATGGACATATATTTTGACAACAGATAAGAACCATAAGTCCAACAAGTCTGCCCAATATTTCCTAAAACTATAATCCTATTTAGTTGGTAGGACAGCCTTCTGATTATCCCAGGCATTCTTGAAGTGCCACAAAATGTTTGTCTTTACCAAATCTAATGACAGTTTATTCCATGAACAAACCACCCTTTTGGAGTTAAAGGGACAGTCAAGTCAACATTAAACTTTCATGATTCAGATAGGGCATGCAATTTTAAACAACTTTCCAATTTACTTTTATCATCAAATTTGTTTTGTTGTCTTGGTATTCTTTGTTTAAAGTAAAACCTAGGTATGCTAATTTCTAAAACCTTGAAGGTCACCTCTTATCTCGGTGCATTTTGACAGTTTTTTACAAGACACTGCTAGTTCATGTGTGCGATATAAATAACACTGTGCTCACTCCTGTAGAATTACTTAGGAGTCAGCAGTGATTGGCTAAAATGCAATTCTGTCAAAAGAACTGAAATAAGGGGGCAGTCTGCAGAGGCTTAGATACAAGGTAATCAGAGAGGTAAAAAGTATATTAATATAACTGTGTTGGTTATGCAAAACTGGGGAATGGGTAATAAAGGGATTATCTATCATTTTTAAACAATACAAATTACTGAAGTAGACTGTCCCTTTAAGTTTGCTTAAATATTGTACCTTTGTAAATGAACAGTTATAAATAATAGTTGGGTTATTTGCATCTGTGGATACACTGACTGTTTTCAGTTATGCAACCTGTCTATTTGATAATTGACAAACATAAACAAATATTGAAGCAAATTTCAGATTAGTTTGTTGTCTGATGTACAGTACTTGGCCGATAGATTGGAGCTGACCCCATAGTGTGTTGAGAGAGACTGCATCCTAAGTACCACTGGCTTTCGAAATATGCTCTCAGTTTTTTTCCAACTGGTATTCACTCTCATTTTAATGTGTGTCTCTTTATTAAAGGGATATTGTACTAAATTTTGTTCTCTGCTTTAATGTGTTCCTAATAATCTCTTGACATTTAAAATAGCTGGTTTTACCTGTTGAAACCATAACCTCTACTGAAAAGATGAATACTTTAGTATTCTCTGTAGCTAAACTATTTAAACAATAAGCAGCAATCAGTAATCAAGTTCCCAGTGGGGGTTGCAAGAGATAAGTAATAAAATGTTCCTTTATAATTGCTCTCTCTATGGGCCCAGTGATCTAAAGGTCTCATACTCTGTAGCTAGTTTGACAAGACCTTAGGAACACATCAGGGGAAACAAATTTTACAGTAAAATGTCCATTTAAGAAGGAAGGACCAAACATTGGCCCCTTGCTCAAATGGCTACAGGGATGCAACTGCATCTCACTGATGAGGGCTAGAGATGCCGAAATGTCTGGAGCTTGCTGAGGGGTTTTTTTTAGCTCAGAGAAGAATTACCTGGTTTTTGGGGCTGTACTGTCTTTTTGGTGGGATAAGACTGATATACTATAGGTTATTTCTGTTCTGTGAATTGCAGAGGGAGCTAAAAGATGCTGCAACCTTATACCATTGGTCTTTTGAACAAGCAAATATCCTGTTCATTCTGTTGTTCACTGAAAAAGGCTCTGTTGCCGATACGCGTTGATCCACCCTACAGCTACAGACAAACTTGGCACCCAGGACCGTTGTCTCTAACAGGAGGTTTGAAATAAGAAATCCCTGTTAGTTATTGTACAGCAAGAGGAGCCACATACTGAAAAATATTTAAAGGAATGAGTGCGCGCACTTAATTTAAACAAGGAGACCCTCTGATTAGTCACAAAGAACCCACGTGACTCTATTGCCGAACCGGACAGCTGATATATCAAACACTGACAGGAAAAGTAAGAATACACGGAGGAGCGTTTTTTATACATAAAGGTACTGTGTGACATCTCTAATTGGGAACTTTTAAAGGAACCACAAAAAAGGAAAGACTGTGGGTAAACACCTGCTAGGAAAAGCCCTCTAATTAAAGCTTGTAACACTGTGTTTAATAAGACACACTTTGAAAAACACTTATTACAGACTATCAATACAGAAAAGGCTTATCATTGTTTTTACCATTGGTCCATACTGGTGTATGAAAGCTAACTATACTTATCAATCTGCAATGGTTTATTGTTACTGTATCAACCTATGCTAGGAAAAGCCCTCTAATTAAAGCTTGCAACACTGTGTCTAATAAGACACACGCCACTTTGAAACACCTGTTACATACTACCAACACAGAAAAGGCTTATCATTGTTTTTACTATTGGTTCATACTGGTGTATGAAAGCTAACTACTCTTATCAATCTGCAGTGGTTTATTGTTACTGTATCAACCTATGCCTCTACTAGTTTTCACTTTATTGTATGTCCATCTTCTAACATATTAGCAGCTATTGGAGTCTTTTCAATCAGAATTGTAGTTTTAAATTAGAATTGTAGTTTTTAATGCATTTATAACACCGGTGTTATTAAGTTTTTAGAATCTAATTTTTTAGAACATTACTATTGTTTAATATTTTATTGCTATTAATGTCTGTAAGGAATTTTTATTTCTTAGTATGAACTCACTTAATAAATTAACATTATTACATTAATCTGCTTACTATCCCTTTTTTCATTTTTAAATCAGGATCCATATTTTCTTTCTAAAATTTAAAACTTGTGAGGAATCCCAAGTTCCCATTACTAATTTACTCACAACTATATTTAACTATATTTATTTTTATGCACCCCAACTTTTCACTACAACAATTATCATCCCCACCGCACGTATACTATATACACAGAAGATCTACCTGGTGACATAGAGTCACTTTAAATTTATACTGCTCTAAAACTAATTTCACAACTATTTACTCTCACGATTGAATATAATCTTTTGCCCTACATAAACAAGGAAAAATTAGCATGTTTTAACTTTTATTAACACTTTCACTAAGTAGCTTTCTACGCAGCACACATTATATTATCACTGAAAAGATTGAAGATTATTATACTATTTTATTTTATTTTTATCATCACACCTGAACCTTATATTATTGGTATTCTCTACCCTAACTAAAAGATTAACACTTTCATTAACACTTTCACTAAGTAGCTTTCTACGCAGCACACATTGTATTATCACTGCAAAGATAGAAGATTATTATACTAATTTATTTTATCATCACACCTTGAACCTCATATTATTGGTATTCTCTACCCCAACTAAAAGATAGAAGACTATTATATTATATTATTTTATTTTATTTTACCATCACACCTCATATAAGATTTAATATTGGTATTCTCTACCCCAACTAAATATAAATTAATGCAAAGGTCTTAGTTATATACATTTCCAGACTGCGGTTCAGCGCCCCTTCCTACCCCACTATAATCTCTTTTTTTCAAAAACTTTTGGTGTAGTCACTTGTGAGAAGACTACACTAGTGAAGGAGGCTATATCTGGAGTGAGTTAGATTGTTCAAATTACCCTATCTATACTGTTGTTCATTTCACCTTGTCTCTAGATTTTCTTCTTCTTTTCTAAGTAGAATGATTGAAAGATATTAAAGGGACAGTCTAGTCCAAAATAAACTTCAATGATTCAGATAGAGAATGTAATATAAAACAATTTTCCAATTTACTTTTATCCCCAATTTTGCTTTGTTCTCTTGGTATTCTTAGTTGAAAGCTAAACCTAGGAGGTTCATATGCTAATTTTTAAGCCCTTGAAGTCTGCCTCTTCTCTCAGGGCATTTTGATAGTTTTTCACCACTAGAGGGTGTTAGTTCATGTGTGTCATATAGGTAACACTGTGCTCATGCATGTGGAGTTCAGGTGAGCCAGCTCTGATTGGATAAAATGGATGTCTGTCAAAAGAACTAAAATAAGGTGGCAGTTTGCAGAGGCTTAGATACAAGCTAATCACAGAGGTAAAAAGTGTATTTATATAACTGCGTTGGTTGTGCAAAACTAGGGAATGGGTAATAAAGGGATTATCTATCTTCTTAAACAATAAAAAATCTGGTGTAGACTGTCCCTTTAACAAGAACCATAAAGGGCTTTTCTTTGACTCACTGTTAGCTGTAAACCACCTTTACATGAGATGACTAACAAAGCAGATGGACTAAAGAGCTGACAATCTATCTAGTTTTGTTACTAACTTACCTGTAAAATGCAAGCTGGAGAGCTACTTGGATAAATGCATCTGGGCTCATTTTTTGTTTCTTGATAAACTCTTTTCCATAACTTTTAAACTTATAGACAGTGAAATCAAGATTATTCACAATCCTGGAAAAAACAGCAAATAATGCACATGATTATTTTTATATAAAACATTATGGAATGAAAAAGACATAATACTAAGCGCCTACAATAACTAATTAACAGCAAATTGATTTTTGCAGGGCTTATTTGAGGATAAATCTACTTTTTATGCCACACTATTTTTCATTGTGAGAAGTTTGATCCTCATTCAGCGGCACATCCAGAAATACCTTTTTTTTGTTTTGGAGACAAGCACTTCAACTACAGAGCTTGGTACCCTGGCCATAAAGACGGAAACTTAGCTGAGAAGGTCTGTGGGTGGAGTTAGGGTGGATAAAGGAAAATATGTGAGTGTTCTGTGGGAAGAGGGGGTCTGGAGACTTGTCTAAGTGTTTTGGGGGAGTGGCTAGGAATGAAAGGACAGTGGCATTGAGACAAAAGTTTCACCCTCTTTCTCAGCTCAACAAACCCAACAGGAGTGCATAGACAAATAATGTGGCACTTTTGACCACAGTACACCTCCATAGAATCACCACTACACTATACTCTATACTGCTTTTCTATTTATTTTTCCTTTGCATAAGTAACTATGGTAAAGTAGTGAGTATTAAGTGGGTGGAGCTTGTTGTTCAGGGGCATGGTTAGCTGGTCTGGGGGGGCTGCAAAGTTCACCCTGCTCCTCAGCCCACATTGTGATGTTTTATCACCCCTTGTACCCAGTGGTGGTTCTAGAACTTAAAGGGACATTAAACACTTTGAGATAGTAATATAAAATGAATAATCGTATATATATATATATATATATATATATGTCATTAATATACTTTCATTATTTATTTTGTCCCCTTCTACTGTAATTCCAAAATTATGAGCTCTTCAGTTCCTGTTAGAAATGGAAATGCAGAACACTGTTATAGTCCACACTGCCGATGGCTGCACACTCTAGTGACCTATTTATAACTGTCCCTAATTGGCCACAGCAGAGAAGGTAACCTAAATTACAACATGGCAGCTCCCACTTTTTTATAGACACTAAAATAGATTACACTTATTTTGTCAATAATGAAACTTTAAAAAAGACATCTACACGTTGTTCTGAGAATAATCTTTTTTTTGAATGCATCATTTTATCTAGGATTTGTTTAGTGTTTAATGTCCCTTTAATATTTAAGGGGACTAATTGGGGGCTAACAAAGGTGGTGAAGACACATTACCCATAATATATAAAGCTTTTTGCAGCTCAGTGTGGGGTGCTATATTTGTATTGGAGGTGCATAGCCCCCACAGCCCCCCCCCCCCCCCAGAACAGCCACTGCTTGTGCTCCGATATAACTACTACTGATCAGTCACTCTGGCACACGCGTATCCCTGGATTTATTGTAATGTCGCTGGACTCCCAGAAGCCATTGAGAACCTCTGTGTTACAGTCTTTTCTTATGGGAGATGATAAGGTATGTTCTGGGTATTATGTTCTAGGAGTGCATCTTTAAAGGGACATTAAACTGCTGGGTATAACTACAGTAGTATGGTTGATACTCACCATTGTTTTTCCCTCCTGTGCCTGCAGCTCTTTTTATATGGACCACCCCCATCTTGTAGCAAAGGTATTGTGATAGGAGCAGTGAAGTTACACAGATCTGCTTTTTAAAAGCAGTACCTTGTATTTCAGTTTAGATCACATAATAGAGAGCAGAAGTGTTACATGTTTGCATTTTTTTGCACAGTTTAAAGGTTACATAAATATAAGCTCCAAGATGGCAGCGACCAGTGTGAAGATGCAGAGTATTTACTAACTGATAATTGTAAGGGGTAAAATATGAGTATACAATAACATGGTGAGTAGTAACCTGCTACTGTATTTGTACTCAGCAGTTTACTGTCCCTTTAAATATGTGTTTAACAATTCTGAAGTAGTGTTCTATTGAAAAAGAGTCTTTTTACTTTTTATACTTGTGTTCTGCACATTCATCACTAACGTAGCTCATACCTTTGTAGTTTTTCTGCTGATGAACCTAAGTGCCCCTGAATTTCTGGGGAACATTTCCATCGCAGTCTCCGTGGCGCCGGCAGCTCACTTACAGAATCCGCTCTTACTAATTTTTTTGGGCTGTTTTTCCTGAAATTACAAACAGAAAAACTATATAACAATAAAATACAAAAAGAAGCCTTGTAATTATACACAAAGAAATAAACAAAAAATAAATAAATGTGTTGTAGAGTGCAAAAAATGGATATACAGTACAGGGTCTTCTTAAAAGGAGTCCTTAAAAGGAAATAAAATAAAACACAATAGTAGTGACGTCCTGTATAGTATCCAAAGGGTTAAAAACAAACCGAACTTAACAGCAAACCGCCCAAACAAAAAGACGGCATACAGTTCACGTTCTGTCCCAACCCTCCTTGGGACTTTAGAATTCAATCATCCAATCTCCTCCCAAGGAGGGCTGGGACACAACTTGAACTGTATTCCGTCTTTGGAGGCCGTTATTTGTTTGGGCAGTTTGCTGTTAAGTTCAGTTTGTTCTATTACTTTAAGTACTCCTTTTAATAAGACCCTAGACTGTATATCCATTTTTTTGCACTCTATAACACATTTATTTATTTTTTATATAACATCTTAAAACCATTTACTCTCCCAATCAACTGGTTGGTTCAAGTATCTGCAAGTTGTAAAAAAATCAAAGGATAAAGAGAAAGCACCATTATATTTTACCCCCATATTTTACACATCCATGACTACTTATAAATAAAAAAATTTTTTTATTTAAATGTCAAAAAAATTAAAAATTAAGTAAAGTTCCTACTTTTGCATCATGGATAATTACATTTAAATTGCCAATGATTATGTGTATTGGAACTTAATAATCTAAGGTACAGCAGGTTTTATAGCTAACAACATATCATTCTCATATAAGGGCCTAATAAACATAGATTTTGATGGCAGATTAGAGCCATAGGCCCAGCAAGTCTGCCCGATATTTCCTAATTGTAGAAATGTATCTAGTACGTAGGGCAGCCTTATGCTTATCTCAGGCGTTAATTAGTACGTAGTATAGCCTTATGCTTATCCCAGGTGTTAATTAGTACGTAGGACAGCCTTATGCTTATCCCAGGCGTTAATTAGTACGTAATATAGCCTTATGCTTATCCCAGGCGTTAATTAGTACGTAGTATAGCCTTATGCTTATCCCAGGTGTTAATTAGTACGTAGTATAGCCTTATGCTTATCCCAGGCATTAATTAGTACGTAGTATAGCCTTATGCTTATCCCAGGCGTTAATTAGTACGTAGTATAGCCTTATGCTTATCCCAGGTGTTAATTAGTACGTAGTATAGCCTTATGCTTATCCCAGGTGTTAATTAGTATGTAGTATAGCCTTATGCTTATCCAAGGTGTTAATTAGTACGTAGTATAGCCTTATACTTATCCCAGGCGTTAATTAGTACATAGGATAGCCTTATGCTTATCCGAGGCATTCTTAAAGTCCCCCACAGTGTTTGTCATTGCCACCTCTTGTGGAAGTTTATAAATCAATCACCCTTTCTGTAAACATAGATTTTGATGGCAGATTAGAGCCATAGGCCCAGCAAGTCTGCCCGATATTTCCTAATTGTAGAAATGTATCTAGTACGTAGGGCAGCCTTATGCTTATCTCAGGCGTTAATTAGTACGTAGTATAGCCTTATGCTTATCCCAGGTGTTAATTAGTACGTAGGACAGCCTTATGCTTATCCCAGGCGTTAATTAGTACGTAATATAGCCTTATGCTTATCCCAGGCGTTAATTAGTACGTAGTATAGCCTTATGCTTATCCCAGGTGTTAATTAGTACGTAGTATAGCCTTATGCTTATCCCAGGCATTAATTAGTACGTAGTATAGCCTTATGCTTATCCCAGGCGTTAATTAGTACGTAGTATAGCCTTATGCTTATCCCAGGCGTTAATTAGTATGTAGTATAGCCTTATGCTTATCCCAGGCGTTAATTAGTATGTAGTATAGCCTTATGCTTATCCCAGCCGTTAATTAGTAGGTAGTATAGCCTTATGCTTATCCCAGGCGTTAATTAGTACGTAGTACAGCCTTATGCTTATCCCAGGCGTTAATTAGTACGTAGTACAGCCTTATGCTTATCCCAGGCGTTAATTAGTACGTAGTATAGCCTTATGCTTATCCCAGGCGTTAATTAGTACGTAGTATAGCCTTATGCTTATCCCAGGCGTTAATTAGTACGTAGTATAGCCTTATGCTTATCCCAGGTGTTAATTAGTACGTAGTATAGCCTTATGCTTATCCCAGGTGTTAATTAGTATGTAGTATAGCCTTATGCTTATCCAAGGTGTTAATTAGTACGTAGTATAGCCTTATACTTATCCCAGGCGTTAATTAGTACATAGGATAGCCTTATGCTTATCCGAGGCATTCTTAAAGTCCCCCACAGTGTTTGTCATTGCCACCTCTTGTGGAAGTTTATAAATCAATCACCCTTTCTGTAAACATAGATTTTGATGGCAGATTAGAGCCATAGGCCCAGCAAGTCTGCCCGATATTTCCTAATTGTAGAAATGTATCTAGTACGTAGGGCAGCCTTATGCTTATCCCAGGCGTTAATTAGTACGTTGTATAGCCTTATGCTTATCCCAGGTGTTAATTAGTACGTAGGACAGCCTTATGCTTATCCCAGGCGTTAATTAGTACGTAATATAGCCTTATGCTTATCCCAGGCATTAATTAGTACATAGTATAGCCTTATGCTTATCCCAGGCGTTAATTAGTACGTAGTATAGCCTTATGCTTATCCCAGGCATTAATTAGTACGTAGTATAGCCTTATGCTTATCCCAGGCGTTAATTAGTATGTAGTATAGCCTTATGCTTATCCCAGCCGTTAATTAGTAGGTAGTATAGCCTTATGCTTATCCCAGGCGTTAATTAGTACGTAGTACAGCCTTATGCTTATCCCAGGCGTTAATTAGTACGTAGTACAGCCTTATGCTTATCCCAGGCGTTAATTAGTACGTAGTATAGCCTTATGCTTATCCCAGGCGTTAATTAGTACGTAGTATAGCCTTATGCTTATCCCAGGCGTTAATTAGTACGTAGTATAGCCTTATGCTTATCCCAGGTGTTAATTAGTACGTAGTATAGCCTTATGCTTATCCCAGGCGTTAATTAGTATGTAGTATAGCCTTATGCTTATCCAAGGTGTTAATTAGTACGTAGTATAGCCTTATACTTATCCCAGGCGTTAATTAGTACATAGGATAGCCTTATGCTTATCCGAGGCATTCTTAAAGTCCCCCACAGTGTTTGTCATTGCCACCTCTTGTGGAAGTTTATAAATCAATCACCCTTTCTGTAAAGAAGCTTCCACAAATTACTCCTTAATCTACTAACATTCAGCTTGAGATCATGACCCCTTGTTCTTGAATTTTTCTTTTTATGAAAAATACTGACAGCCTCTGTTTTACTAAGCCCTTTAATAAACTTGAAAGTTGCTATCATATCACCTCTTTCTCTCCTCTAAACTATACATATTTAGGCCAATGAGCCTCTCCTGGTAAGTTTTATTTTTAGACCATGAACCATTTTGGTAACCTCCTTTGCACAGATTTAAGATGTCTCATTAGTACTGTAAGGTACCTGAAATAATTTTAGCAAGGCAAATTTTATCTTAAAGGGACACTGAACCCAATTTTTTTCTATCAGGATTCAGATAGAGCATGCAATTTTAAGCAACTTTCTAATTTACTCCTATTATCAAATTATTTTCATTCTCTTGGTATCTTTATTTGAAATGCAAGAATGTAAGTTTAGATGCCGACCCATTTTTGGTGAACACACTGCGTTGTTCTTGCTGATTGGTGGGTAAACTCACCTACCAATAAACAAGTACTTTCCATGGTACTGAACCAAAAAAATAGCTTAAATGCCTTCTTTTTCAAATAAAGAAAGCAAGACAACGAAGAAAAATTGACAATAGGAGTAAATTAGAAAGTTGTTTAAAATTGCATGCTCTATCTGAATCATGAAATAAAAAAATTGGGTTCAGTGTCCCTTTAACCCCTTAATGACAACTGACGTACCAGGTACGTCATGCATTAACAAGCAGTTAATGACAATGGACGTACCTGGTACGTCAGTTGTCTGACAGAGTGCTGGAAGTGATCACAATCACTTCCAGCAGCTCTGAGGGTATTGCAGTGATGCCTCGATATGGAGGCATCCTGCAATACCCCTTTACAAGACTCCGATGCAGAGAGAGCCACTCTGTGGCCCTCTCTGCACCGGTAGTGATGGTGCCGATGGTGCCTTTGGGAGGTGGGAGGAGGGAGCGTGTGCGCGCGTGCACGATGCGCGCGCGCGTGCACGATGCGCGCGCACGTGCACGTGTGTGCGTGTGCACGATGCGTGTGCGCGTGCACGTGGGCGCGCGTGCACGTGCACACGTGCACATGCACACATTAGCCCCACTGACACCAATGAAAAATGAAGGGGAAATTTTTTTTTTTTTTTACATTTAAAAGGATCTGGGAGGGGGTGGGGGTATTGTGGGGGGGCTGCTACACTACAGAAATAATTAAACATACAGATAAAAGTTAAAAATAAAATTAAAATAGTTTGGTTTGTGGGGTCAAACTGGGTACTGGCAGACAGCTGCCAGTACCCAAGATGGCGGTAATTAGGTAGGGGAGAGGGTTAGAGAGCTGGAGGGGGGGATCAGGGAGGTTGGTGCTAAGGCAGGGGTCCATCACAACTAAAATATTTTATAATTTTTATTTAAAAAAAAAAAAAAAACTCTTTTATTTAGTACTGGCAGACTTTCTGCCAGTACTTAAGATGGCGGTAACAATTGTGGGGTGGGGGAGGGAAGAGAGCTGTTTGGGAGGGATCAGGGGGTGGGATGTGTCAGGTGGGAGGCTGATCTCTAAAATTAACCCTGCAAGCTCCCTACAAGCTACCTAATTTAACCCCTTCACTGCTGGGCATAATTCACGTGTGGTGCGCAGCAGCATTTAGCGGCCTTCTAATTACCAAAAAGCAACGCCAAAGCCATATAAATCTGCTATTTCTGAACAAAGGGGATCCCAGAGAAGCTTTTACAACAATTTCTGCCATAATAGCATAAGCTGTTTGTAAATAATTTCAGTGAGAAACCTAAAATTGTGAAAAATGTAAAGTTTTTTTTTTTTATTTGCTCGCATTTGGCGGTGAAATGGTGGAATAAAATATACCAAAATGGGCCTAGATCAATACTTGGGGTTGTCTACTACACTACACTAAAGCTAAAATTAACCCTACAAGCTCCCTACAAGCTCCCTAATTAACCCCTTCACTCCTGGGCATAAAACATGTGTGGTGCGCAGCGGCATTTAGCGGCCTTCTAATTACCAAAAAGCAACGACAAAGCCATATAAGTCTGTTATTTCTGAAAAAGGGGATCCCAGAGAAGCATTTACAACCATTTGTGCCATAATTGCAGAAGCTGTTTGTAAATAATTTCAGTGGGAAACCTAAAGTTTGTGACAAAATTTGTGAAAAAGTGAACTTTTTTTTTTTTTTATCGCATTTGGCGGTGAAATGGTGGCATGAAATATACCAAAATGGGCCTAGATCAATACTTTGGGATGTCTTCTAAAACAAAATATATACATGTCAAGGGATATTCAGGTATTCCTGACAGATATCAGGGTTCCAAAGTAACTAGCGCTAATTTTGAAAAAAAGTGGTTTGGAAATAGCAAAGTGCTACTTGTATTTATTGCCCCATAAATTGCAAAAAAAAGCAAAGAACTTGTAAACATTGGGTATTTCTAAACTCAGGACAAAATTTATAAGCTATTTAGCATGGGTGTTTTTTGGTGATTGTAGATGTGTAACAGATTTTGGGGGTCAAAGTTAGAAAAAGTGTGTTTTTTTCCATTTTTTCCTCATATTTTATCATTTTTTTTTAGTAAATTATAAGATATGATGAAAATAATGGTATCTTTAGAAAGTCCATTTAATGGCGAGAAAAACGGTATATAATATGTGTGGGTACAGTAAACGAGTAAGAGGAAAATTACAGCTAAACACAAACACTGCAGAAATGTAAAAATAGCCATTGTCATTAAGGGTAAGAAAATTGAAAAATGGTCCGGTCATTAAGGGGTTAAGGACTGTTTATTATGCTGTGAAGGTTTCTGGATGGAAGGAGAGACCATGGTGGATAAAAATCAATGATGTTTTTTATAAAATAAATTAAATTTAAATCAGTTTTTTTTATTAAAATGTTTTTTTTTTTAATTTAAGATTAATTAATTAATTTTAATTTAGAGGTTATTCATTATGAAATATAGATTTGTTTTTAATTAAATAGTAAGATGCTGGATATTCATGGTTGTAACGTTTAATTTTTTTTATGGAAATTAATTCTATGGGCTCCATTTATTAAGCATTGGATGTTGCTTCGGAGCCTCATCGTTTCAGGTCCGCCTGAAATGGAAGTTAAGAAACAGCGTTCATAAGACCACTGCTCCTTAACTTGTCCCCCACCTTTTAGGTGACGGATTGAAATCATCCCGATATGATCTGGATGATTGACAGCCCCTGCTAGCGGCCGCTGAGCAGGGGGCGGCATTGCACAAGCAGTTCACCAGAAATGCTTGTGCAATGTTAAATGCCGGCAGCGTATGCTGTCGGCATTAAGCAAGGTTGAATCATGTCCGCTCGACTTTTAATAAATCTACCCCATGAATCTATTCACAATGCCATGCTTTCCCAGAGGTTTCTGTCAGATTGTTTTGGGCAAATCTTTCTATCTTAAAGATATTATCACATATTATTGGTTTTGTAGTTCTCAAAACTGGAAATTTGTGCCTGCAGAAATACCATGCCCCTTCTTCACAGCAAAAATTTTTTATAAAAAAGATACAGAACTGAGAAATAGAACTTAAAGGGACATAATCATGAAAGAAACATTTGTGTTTCAGATAGAACATAACATTTTCAGATTTACTTCTATTATCAAATTTGCTTCATTGTCTTGGTATCCTTTGTTGAAGGAGAGCAAAGCTCTACTAGGGCCTAGCTGAAGACATTGGTGAGACAGTGACAAGCAGCTAGCTCACAGTAGTGCATTTTTTCTGAGCCTACTTATGTATGTTTTTCAATAATGGATACCAAGAGAACAATGCAAAGTAGAGAGGTAAATTAAATTTTTTTTAAACATTTGCATGTTCTTTCTGAATCATGAAAGTTAAATTTTTTATTTTCGTGTCCCTTTAATGCCATTGCTCCCCTGCAAATCTATGTACACAGAATCAACCCATACTAAGTTTAAGAAGCTCACCGAATGGAGTGGAATAGATCTGCATAAGGACCCAAGTGTCAGGAGGGAGGGAGGGGCAAGCATTAAAAATGACATATAATGTTATTCTTTTAGTTAAATAAAACTATTTAAATTATTATTAAGGTAATCATTATTTTTCTCCTTCCAATAAAGTACAACTGAAAAGTTGATCAAATATGAATGATTAACCTATTAAAGGGACACTGAACGCAATTTTTTCTTTCATGATTCAGATAGAGCATGCCATTTTAATTAACTTTCTAATTTACTCCTCTTATCAATTTTTCTTCGTTCTCTTGCTAACTTTATTTTAAAAGCAGGAATGTAAATCTTAGCAGCCAGCCCATTTTAGATTCAGCACCATGGATAGCGCTTGCTTATTGGAGGATTACATTTACCCACCAATAAGCAAGCATAACCCAGGTCCTCAACCAAAAATGGGCCGGCTCCTATGCATCACATTCCTGCTTTTAAAATAAAGATAGCAAGAGAACAAAGAAATATTGATAATAGGAGTAAATTAGAAAGTTGATTACATTTGCATGCTCTATCTGAATCATGAAAGAAACAAATTGGGTTTAGTGTCCCTTTAAATTAGAGATAATTCACCTCCCAATAATTTCACTTATTTCAATCATCTATCTCTGCATATCTAATTATATATAACCCAATAAGTAATGGTCTGATACTACTGAAAAAAATAATGAAAAATATTATTTTAAAAATGAAAAGCATGATTTAAATCAATTTAAATCAGTCTTACTGACTAGTGATTTAAATCAACATTTAAATAAATGTGATTTAAATCAAATCCACCCTGGAAGAGACACACATTACAACATAATGCTCAAAAAGCCCCCAAAATATTTTGCATGATTTGTCTGTATGCTGGTGAGTTTTTTTTATGTTAAACCTTTAGTAAGATGCTGTAATGTATCTGTTTTGTATTCAACAAATACACGAAGATATTCATAAATAAAGGGGTCATTTGTTTTTTAGACCACATTGATTCTAATGAAATGCTTATGCCTTAAGGCATACTTACATATATTTCAGCAGATGTTCTGTGCATTGTACGAGGACAATCCCGTCAAAGGGAGAGTGCTCACATATAGTGCCGCACACACCATCTCGACCAACTACAAACTAAAGAGGAACAAAACAGAAATTAAAATCAATGTGTATATTTCTTAAAAAAATATTTACCAGAACATGTTTAATTTTAAAAGTTATGCAGAAAATATACAAATAAGTAAAGATGAATATGCATGGTATAAAAATTATTTAAAGAAGTATTAAATATAAATATTGCATAAATATGATCTTTCATGTTACATCTACTTGACTGCAAAGGTCTCCAGTGCGCACACACACACATATATATAAAAATGTAAACATGTGTGTATGTATTTATGTGTTTATTTGTGTATATATGTCTGTAAATACATATATACACAAATAAATACATAAATACATATGTACACAAGTATAAACATATATAGATATATAAATACATATTCATATTTAGACATGTATATGTATGTATCTCTATGTTATTTTTTTCTAACATCCGAGACCTCATATCTTTGAGCCCTTATAACATTTTATTGCAATTATTTTTTTTTTAATAATTGTTATTAGTGTTATTAGTGTAACTGTATTTTTAAATGTATTTTTGATGTTTTGTGACATTTCTTTGAGTCATGTAAGAGTTAACCGGAAACTCTGAAGTCGCTGTAATCATTCTAGTGTAAATCATGATTGCGCTCATGAATTCGCATTTACTTTTAACTTGTAATATGAGTGGAATTTAACTTAACACATAACTAAAAAATGGACATTTGTTAAAAAAAAGAAAAGAAAAAGGAGATCTACTTATTTATTTATCTTCACAGTTTGTTGTAAGCATACAGAAACTGTAACTATCTAAAGAAACTATATATTTTTAATAACTTGGAAGTATTGCATGATTTTAATACATTATAAATACAATTTTTGTTTTTATATAGAATTCAAGTGCTAAATTATCTATAAAACCCACTTCATTCCGCAGTTTTAGCCACTGAGCAGTTGAAATTAACTGCAATTTCTGCATCTTCTCCTCTCTCTTTATATAAAGTAATCATATTTATTGTATTTAGTCATTTTATCTACAATATTTGCAGCTTACTTCGCTATCATCAAATCTGAGTACATAAAATGTATTTAGTTGGAAGAAATCTAGTGTATCATTTGACATAGTGAGCAGCTGAAAGCATTGTGTGGGTGTTTGCGTACACTTAAAAGTATTTACTGGTGTAATTCTGTAACAGTATCTATGTATTTTTAATTTCAATCTCTGAGGAAAATAAAACATATATACCTTAATTTAACATTAATGTTTTGCAAGGTAGTTTCTATGAAACCTAATCATGACTATTTATACAAACCTCTGTTATTCTTTAGAGCTGCTCAGTACCAAGAATGGCTGTTTTTATATATCACCGAAAAAATAATCAGTGTACGCATAATGTAGCAAACTAGTTTAATGTAGAAAGTCCTATTGAAGAGACATTATAGTCAATTTTATGCATATTATATATTAGTGGTAAATTAAACATTGTACTGAAAAAAATCTATATGTAAAATAATTAATTTACACTGGCAATATCTTAACAAAATGTGCAAGGTTGTGCAAATGATGTAGTTCATGGAAGTAAATGAATTTGTTGTGTAGCATGTTACAGTGTCAGTAAAAGTTCATCATGCAGCTTCGGAAGCCCTGTAATGTAGGTGAGCCTGTAACAGGTTAACAAGATCACTACTTCCTTAAATCTCTGCTTTTAAAGTATGATTGACAAGTGATGCTCTCATGCAGTTGCTTGTGGGAGAGTGGGGTGTGGAACTGCACAAGAAAAATCTTGTGCTATAATAATAATTTTAAATTGGGCAGTATGGGGTAGATTTATTAAAGGCCAAGCGGACATAATTCTCTGTAGTGAATCATGTCCGCTCGACCTAGCTAACTCCCAACAGCATACGCTGTCTACATTTATCATTGCACAAGCATTTCTAGTGAAATGCTTGTGCAATGCCGCCCCCTGCTCACTCGCGGCCAATTTGCCACTAGCAGGGGCCATCAATCATCCCGGTCTAAAAGGTGGCGCACAAGTTAAGGAGCAGCCGTCTTATGACCGATGCTTCTTAACTTCCGTTTCTGGTGGACCAGAAATGACCGGGCATAGATGCTGCATCCGCTGCTTAATAAATCTACCCCACAAACGGGGACTGCTAATTAGGCATAAACATGTAGCCACCAATCATCGCTGTTCTGTCAGAAAAAGATACCCTAGCACTACGTATGTGCTATTTGACATCACCGCATTCCATCAACATCACAAATATGTTTGGAATGTTGTGACCTCACAGAGCGCATGCAGAGTTATAGGGTAGCTTTTTCTGATGATGAGGACATTTCTCAAGCTATGCCTCTGTGCCTATTTGCTTACCCACATGCCCAGTCATCTAGGTAGCTTATTCTGATGGATCTTTTCATTGTTATACGATGACTGCGCATGCGAACTTCAGGAGGCAGCTGCAGTCACAGAGGTAGATTATAATGATTGATATTTTAATTTGGCAGTTCAAAATACATTTTTAACCTACTGTGGCTGCCTCCCGAAGTTTGCATGCACAGTAATCGTGTAAGCATTTTTCATAAAAGAAGCATAAAGTTATCCTAGATTGTAAGTTCCCATAGGAATAGGGCCCTCAATTCCTCCTGTATGTGTTTGTAAAATGTTGTCTTGTCTCTTACAAGTTTGATCTTATTGTTTTATTTAAATTAATTGTACCCATGGACAGCGCTGCGAAATATGTTGGCGCTTCATAAATAAGGTATAATAATAATAATAATACCAACTAACTACTGCTTGGGTTAAGCATATGGATATTCTACATAAAAATTACTCTCTGGGTTAAGCATAAGGCTATTTTATCAACTTATCACTGCCTGGGTAAGCATAAGGATATCCTACCAACTAAGTACTGCTTGGTATAAGTATAAGGCTATCCTACATACTAATCATTGCCTGGGATAAGCATAAGGCTATTCTACATATTAATTACTGCCTGGAATAAGCATAAGGCTATGTTATGTACCAATTACTGCCTAGGATACGCATAAGGCTATCTTACGTACCAATTACTGCATGGGGTAAGCATAAGGCTATCCTACATATTAATTACTGCCTGGGATAAGCATAAGGCTATCCTACGTATTAATTACTGCCTGGGATAAGCATAGGGCTATCCTACATACTATAATTACTGCCTGGGATAAGCATAGGGCTATCCTACATACTATAATTACTGCCTGGGATAAGCATAAGGCTATCCTACATACTAATTACTATCTTTAAGGCCACTCTCTCATTTCAATCCATTGCAGAAGCCAGTTGGCAATGTTCTGCATCTTTATACTGGGTGCTGCCATCTTGTAATGCAAGTATTATTGTATCCTGTGACATAACTGGTGCTCTTTTACAGATCAGTGAGGTTACCGTCTTTTTGACAGATGTACCTTGCACTTAGCTGTAAGCAGAAGCTTTACATTTTTGCATTTTTTTTATACACAGTTTAAAAGTTATATAACTAATATAAAACAACCTCAGTAATAATATAGAGCAATGATACCACTGCAAACACATACAGATCCTGCTCTGCATTATGTACTCTAAAGTGCACAATATGGATGTCAATAAAATAATATCAGCAATATGTGAATGTGCACTGTTTCTGTCACAGGGTGTTAGAATACTTAAACATCATCATGGTGGCATCCAATGTGAAGACGCCGATCGTAACCTACCAGTACTTGTGAAGGGTTAAAAGAAGAAAGGAAAAACAATATTATGGTGAGTAGTAACCATGCCACTGTGGTTGTACCAAGCAGTTTAATGTCCCTTTAAGATGTAACATTATGTGCCTTACTTTGCCCTTTAGTTGGCAGCTCTGGCGTGTTCTTTAACGCAAGAAATAACAGGAAAAATTTCAAGGAGGCATTTTACTTTCTTACCCCCTCTTCTAGACACCCTCTGCATAGGATGGCAGAGTAGAAAATCACATCTAGAGCTCACCCTCTCTGGGAGCAATAAACCAATGCATGTTAATTCAGATAGGTCGTTTACATCTGGTCCAGAAGCTATTAGGTGGGATTTTTTGGCACATCAAGATGAAACCTGATTATAATATTAACTTTTTCTCTATTAGATTGGCTGGAACTCAAAAAAGTAGTTATTCCATTGAGTCATCAACTTATGACTATGCGTCTATTGATGAAAGCAGATGGATGAAGTTTGTATATTTTTTATGAAGGTCTCCCAAATGCAAGTAAAATATGTTGTTTTAGTTGGTTGTTTTTTAATAAATCTGGAGCTTGGTTCCATAAGACTACGATACACCTGCTTATTTAAAAATTCTGGACAGAGTTCAAGAACAAATTCACCAAGGATCGAAGAACAGTCCAGTTGTGAACATTACAAATTTTAGGATTTGTGAAACTTTTAATAAATTATTTTCTTTATATTAGACTAATAGACAATTTAACTCCCATTGATCAATGTTGGAACTATACCAATCCAATTTTGTAAGAGATATATGCATTGATTTACTGAAGTTAGAATAAAATGGACACTACAGTTAGGGGCCTATTTATGTAAGTGCGAGCGGACATGATACGATGTAGCGTATCATGTCCGCTGCCCATCGATAAATACCGACAGCATACGCTATCGGCATTTATCATTGCACCAGTTGTTCTTGTGAACTGCTGGTGCAATGCCGCCCCCTGCAGATTCAACCCGTATTCAATCGGGTTGATTTCTGTCCACAGACTCAGAGCAGGTGGACAAGTTATGGAGCAGAGGTCTTTATTTGGAGCTTGATAATTCGACCCCTGAGTGTGGTTCTCTTGATTATAATTATATTCAGAATGATATACTAATGCAAAAAAATCACATGCTAACATTAGTTAGAGCAAGTTATTTTTGCATTACTTACCCTAGCTGACTCTGAGTTTAACCCTTATAAAGGTTAAAACTTGTCAAGCAGGACACTGCCAATCAGCCTATCAGGTGTGGGAGTTGAAGTCATCTTTGAGAAAGCGTATGTGAAACGCGTCAGTTTATGCGGTAAGGTCAGTATATACACAGCTGAACTGTAAGTTTGCACATGTTTTAACTGATTGTTAATAAAACTTATATTTTTACTATTTTACCTCCTATTCTGTACCTTTATGGTATTTTTCTGCAGATATTGTTCTCTTTTCATGTTTGTATCAGGTGTTGCAGTTTCACATCCTTGCTAATAGTTCTCTAGGGTGAGTAATTAAAAAATGACATACTCCAACAAATTACAGAATTGAATTGTTGCGTTATCATGTCCCTTTAAGCATAAACATGAATATATACATAGTACAATATAATAGATTACTGCATTGTTTTTGCTATAGTTATTACCATTTAGAAGGCCAACTTAAAGGGATATGAAAACCCAAACTTTTTCTTCATGACTCAGACGTAACATACGATTTTAAACAACTTTCCAATTTACTTCTACTATCTAATTTGCTTTGTTCTCTTGCTTCCTTTGCTGAAAAGATTACCTAGGTAGGCTCATGAGCATGAAACGCGTATGATGCTTTACCGTGAGCCTGCAAAACTCTGTATGCTGTTGCAGCATTGAATACAATAAAATACTACACTTTAAAGACCTTGTATGTGGATCTACTTTTTCATTTGTCAAGAGCAGCAAAGCACTACTGGGTGCTAGCTGCTGATTGTTGGCTACACATATTTGCCTCTTGTCAATGGCTTACCCGATATTCAGCTAGCTCCCAGTAGTGTCCTGCTGCTCCTTCAACAATGGATACTAAAAGAAGTAAATTGGAAAGTTGTTTAAAATTGTATGCTCTATTTGAATCATAAAAAAAAACAATTGGGTTTTATCTATTTGGATAGAATATACAACTTTAAACAACCTTCCAATTTACTTTTATTATCAAATTTGCTTTATTCTCTTGTTATCCTTTTCTGAAGGAGCAGCATTGCATTACTGGCAGCTAGCTGGACACATTTAGTTAGCCAATCACAAGAGACAAATGTGTACAGACACCAATCAGCAGCTAGCTCCCACTAGTGTAGGATATGTGCATATTCTTTTTCAACAAGGGATAGCAAGAGAAAGAAGCACATTTGAAAATAAAGGTGAATTTAAAAATGTCTAAAAATGACATGCTCTACCTGAATGTATTTCCTATCCCTTTAAGTGTTTAATTCCGAGCTTTTAAAACCTAAAAATGTGCTGTTTTGATTGGCTATGATGGCAATCAAAGAGGAAATATCAGGGGTCGTCCAAAGCTCTATATCACACAAATAAAAATTGACAGTTGGTCCTTTACAAAGTATTACCTAGAGCAATGGTTTCCAAATAATGTCTGCTGCTGAACCCTTATGGGTTTCCAAATTATTGATCAATCCCAGGGCCTCAAAATCACTTATAAGGAACCCCTCAACATGACAATAAAATACCACCATGAAAGTTATAAATGAATCCACAATCCTAAAAATGCTGTGCAAGGTTATACACCACCAACTGCTGTCTTTTTTTGCTACCTATGACCTAGTTCCCATTGTTGTAGTAAACTATCTAAACTGGTAATTACAACAAGTAACCTCAATTAAAGTCTAGGGAGATATTTTATGCTACCACGAGTTTACACAATTTATAACAGTAATGGAAATTAGGTTAATGGTTCACTTTTCACTGAATCATTTTTGGGTTAACCCTACAGTGGCACCCATAACACAAAATGACATATTAGATGTCCCCCGAACAATAACTCATCACAACAAAGTTATTAGAAAAGTTTCACAGGTACGGTAAAAACATGAAATGGTATTACCTGCATGGGTTTATCGTACCATCTATTTGCTCCATTTTTATCATAACCTCCACCATGAAGGAGCTGCAATGCCCTGTTGGTATCATTCAATTCCATTCCAGTTGGGGAGTCTAAACACACTATACACATGCAGCGTTCGATCATGTCTAAGGAGTCACGATTTGTTGAATCTGCAGGATTAAATAAAGAGCCAAAAAGCAATCTTCAACATAGGATATACATTTTGCCAACAATTTCAGCATAGATATAGTAACCTGATGTTATAGACAATATTTCACACTTTAAGAAATAGGTTTCTAACTTAAGTTTTTGCTCTTATTTAATATTACATGTTGTCAGCACTGGTTTGTTCTAAGCAAAAAACAGGAATGGTTGGTTAGCATTTACCATATTAATATTTAAATACGGATTCACATATACCTCAATAACAGTCTATGGCAGTCAATGCGAGTAGTATTAAAATTTAACATTTCTACCATTACCTTCTAGTGAGTTTAGATACAGTTAGGAAGGCTACCCTCTCCACATCTCTCAGAGAACCACAGGTCAGACTGTTACATAGGGATTATTTTATGCCCCACAGATTGTATAAGTGTCAGCTGACTTGCAATAATGTTTGTGTTATAAAATGCTTACGAATTTCACAATTTTGGGTTCATAATATGTTTTCCACAAACTTATTAGTGGGAATCTGTCAGACCTGTTTTTTAGATTGAAATAATTCACTGGCTAGATTACACCAAATTCTCACTCATCACTTTACTGGCAAGGAACTCTATCCTAAGCCTATGTACAATAAAAAACTCTCCAACTATAGCCCAATTTGAAAAGTACCTGTTAAAGCAATTATTTATTGAACAGAACGACACAATATTTGAGGAGTTATAGGTTTAAGACCTTCCTATTATTACCCTTTACTGCGCAGACTGAAATTCTTTTAAATGCCTCTTTAACCCCTTAATGACCGGACCATTTTTCAATTTTCTTACCCTTAATGACAATGGCTATTTTTACATTTCTGCAGTGTTTGTGTTTAGCTGTAATTTCCCTCTTACTCATTTACTGTACCCACACATATTATATACCGTTTTTCTCGCCATTAAATGGACTTTCTAAAGATACCATTATTTTCATCATGTCTTATAATTTACTAAAAAAAAAATAATAAAATATGAGGAAAAAATGGAAAAAAACACACTTTTTCTAACTTTGACCCCCAAAATATGTTACACATCTACAATCACCAAGAAACACCCATGCTAAATAGTTTCTAAATTTTGTCCTGAGTTTAGAAATACCCAATGTTTACATGTTCTTTGCTTTTTTTGCAATTTATGGGGCAATAAATACAAGTAGCACTTCGCTATTTCCAAACCACTTTTTTTCAAAATTAGCGCTAGTTACATTGGAACCCTGATATCTGTAAGGAATACCTGAATATCCCTTGACATGTATATATATTTTTTTTAGAAGACAACCCAAAGTATTGATCTAGGCCCATTTTGGTATATTTCATGCCACCATTTCACCGCCAAATGCGATAAAAAAAAAAAAAGTTCACTTTTTCACAAAATTTGTCACAAACTTTAGGTTTCCCACTGAAATTATTTACAAACAGCTTCTGCAATTATGGCACAAATGGTTGTAAATGCTTCTCTGGGATCCCCTTTTTTCAGAAATAGCAGACTTATATGGCTTTTGGGTTGCTTTTTGGTAATTAGAAGGCCGCTAAATGCCGCTGCGCCCCACACGTGTTTTATGCCCAGGAGTGAAGGGGTTAATTAGGGTGCTTGTAGGGAGCTTGTAGGGTTAATTTTAGCTTTAGTGTAGTGTAGTAGACAACCCCAAGTATTGATCTAGGCCCATTTTGGTATATTTTATGCCACCATTTCACCGCCAAATGCGAGCAAATAAAAAAAAAAACTTAACATTTTTCACAATTTTAGGTTTCTCACTGAAATTATTTACAAACAGCTTGTGCAATTATGGCAGAAATTGTTGTAAAAGCTTCTCTGGGATTCCCTTTGTTCAGAAATAGCAGACTTATATGGCTTTGGCGTTGCTTTTTGGTAATTAGAAGGCCGTTAAATGCTGCTGCGCACCACACGTTAATTATGCCCAGCAGTGAAGGGGTTAAATTAGGTAGCTTGTAGGGAGCTTGCAGGGTTAATTTTAGAGATCAGCCTCCCACCTGACACATCCCACCCCCTGATCCCTCCCAAACAGCTATCTTCCCTCCCCCACCCCACAATTGTTCCCGCCATCTTAAGTACTGGCAGAAAGTCTGCCAGTACTAAATAAAAGAGGTTTTTTTTTTTTTTAAATAAAAATAATAAAGTATTTTAGCTGTGATGGACCCCTGCCTTAGCCCCAACCTCCCTGATCCCCCCTCCAGCTCTCTAACCCTCTCCCCTACCTAATTACCACCATCTTGGGTACTGGCAGCTTTCTGCCAGTACCCAGTTTGGCCCCAAAAACCCCCCAAAAAGTATTTTTATTTTATTTTTACTTAAAAAAACTATTTCTGTAGTGTAGCAGCCCCCCACAATACCCCCACCCCCACCCCCTCCCAGATCCTTTTATATATTTTTTTTTTTTAAAAATCCCTTTTTTCCCCCTTTCTGCCCTCATTCATTGGTGTCAGTGTGGCTAATGGGTGCACGTGCACACGCGCACGCGCACATGCATGCTCACGTGCACACGCGTGCATCGTGCACGCGCACCCTCACACCCGGCACTATCGCTACCGGTGCATAGAGGGCCACAGAGGGGCTCTCTCTGCATCGGGGGCCTGTAAAATGGTATTGCAGGATGCCTCCATATCGAGGCATCACTGCAATACCCTCAGAGCTGCTGGAAGCATTTGTGATCGCTTCCAGCACTCTGTTAGACAACTGACGTACCAGGTACGTCCATTGTCATTAACTGCTTGTTAATGCATGACGTACCTGGTACGTCAGTTGTCATTAAGGGGTTAAAGGGGCACCGAACCCAATTTGTTTTCTTTTGTTATTCAGATAGAGCATGCAATTTTAAGCAACTTTCTAATTTACTCCTATTATCAATTTTTCTTCGTTCTCTTGCTATCTTTATTTGAAATAAAAGCCATCTAAGCTTTTTTGGGTTAAGAACTCTGGACAGCACTTTTTGATTGGTGGATGGATTTTTTCCACCAATCAGCAAGGACAACCCAGGTTGTTCACCAAAATGGGCCGGCATCTAAACTTAGATTCTTGCATTTCAAATAAAGATTCCAAGAGAATAAAGAAAATTTGAAAATAGGAGTAAATTAGAAAGTAGCTTAAAAATTCATGCTCTATCTGAATCACAAAAGAAAACATTTGGGTTCAGTGTCCCTTTAAGGAGAGAATGGGAGTTTTTATACCGTGATCTAGATTAGACAACTTTAAGAAGTGCACATTCAATGACCATGGAGAATTTCATTTCTTAAACACCCCCCCATTTTCTCCCACCACATACTCAAATCAAATAACTTCTGTTATTAAATAATACATCATGCTTTCAATGTATATGGTTGTTGTGTTAAAGTTGTGGTTCTAAACATTTTTAGCGGTTGTCATACATTTTATTTTTTTCATTGATTATTTGAATAACTTAGATCCTAGAGATCTTTAACAACCAACTATCTTGGTCTAAGACTCACCTGCACACATAAGATTCTCAAATCATTGCAATATTGATTTTATAATCAAGACTATGCATATGTTAGCTATATTGTTAAGCCATCTCACTCTGTAACACTACTGATGACAAGGTTTTGTTAATTATTGCCCATAAGGGTCTTCAATAAAATGAATAATAACTAAAAATAACATTTGTTAAAACAAAACAACTGAATACCAAAATCCATATTGTTTCCATGTTTATTTGTATTTATTCTTAAATCTCCCTCTTTATTTTCGTTACATTCTTTATTTTTTATGATTCGCTCTAATTTCTTAGGTACCAAGATTCTTTAGAAGCTGGTAATTTGGAAAAAAAAATATTACGAAAAAAATAAATTGACAATGAACAAAAACAGTTCTTTGTCAATATTTAAGAAATATTGCTAGCTCAGAGAATGACTCACACAAATTGTTTCAGCCGGCAGATAAATGATATAATTCTGCTCACTCTGAATTTGGGATTTAATAAATACATTGTCCACTCATTTTAATTACTCACTAACAACATTTACCAAATAGATCACTTTGCAACTGTAGAATATCATCCGAAGCATTTTATGTTTCACATCTGAAAATGTATTAATGATTTTTTTCTTACCCTATGATACATGACCTCAATATCTATTACACAATTCTTCATAACCATTTTTCAACAGAAAACATAGATTTGTGGTCCATAACAAATAAATATAATTTCACTAAAATCTATTTATAAGCATTAGCTTAGATTTTAAAATGTTAACTAAAATTGTAGACAAACCCGTAGCTCAGAATATTACGCAATTTGCTTAAAGGGACAGTCTACACCAGAATTTTTATTGTTTAAAAAGATAGATAATCCCTTTATTACCCATTCCCACATTTTTTATAACCAGCACATTTATATTAATACACTTTTTACTTCTGTGATTACCTTGTATCTAAGCCAGTGCAGCCAATCAGTGAAGACTCCTAAATAACTCCACAGGAGTGAGCACAATGTTATCTATATGACACACATGAACTAACACTGTCTAACTGTGAAAAACTTTCAAAATGCTCTGAGCTAAGAGGCAGTTTTCAACGGTTTAGAAATCAGTTTGAGCCTAGCTAGGTTTAGCTTTTCAAAAATACCACCAAGCGAACAAAGCAAATTTGATGATAAAAGTAAATTGGAAAGTAGTTTAAAATGTCACGCCCTATCTGAATCATGAAAGTTTAGTTTTGACTTTACTGTCCCTTCAATCTTTCATTATATATAATATATTAAACTTTGTAAGATTAAACTCATAGGGGTGGATCATAATTGTTTGATAGTTATCAGCAAGTTAACAGCTGCCGATTCGCCCTTTTCACAATCAAGCATTTTCTTTGTTTATCAGCAGCACTTTTTTATTATTGTTTCGGTGAAAATATGAAATGGTCTTATACATAACATGTGCCAGTCTTAGGGGACAATTCATCAAGCGTCGTATGGAGCTCTATGCAGCTGTTTCCGCTAGAAAACGGGAGTTCAGAAGCAGCGTTCTTAAGACTGCTGCTCCTTAATTGGTCCGCCACCTCTGATGCGGCGGTCAGCATATGATTGACAGCCCCTGCTAGTGGCCGATTAGCCCTGAATGTGCAGGATCGGCATTGCACAAGCATTTCTAGTAAAATGCTTGTGCAATGATAAATACCGACAGCGTATACTGTCGGCATTTATCAATGTGCGGCAGACATGATCCACTACAGTGGATCATGTCCACCCAAACATTAATAATTCGGCCCCTTAGTCTTCATTTTCTAACCACAATCCAAATTCTTATTGCAACACTGTAACACTGCAAGCTTCATGACCAATTGCTAAGAACCTTGGCTTCGGTTGTAAAGATAATTCATATATGTATATGTAGTGCTAGACATGTCCACTAATTAACCACTAAGAAATAGCATTAGATGAATAATAAATACATTTTGAATTGATTCCAAATTAAATGGCAATGGAAATAGCTTTTGCCCTAAATTATGTGACTGTATTCCAAAGTTTGTGTAGACACATTTTCATTTTATTGTACAGGTAGCCCTCATTTTCCGCTGGTTCAATTTGTGCCTTTTCACAATAGCGCCTGTTGTAAGTGATCACGTAGCGACCACTATTGAGGAAGTTGTTTCACGGGCTACTTTGCTGAAAACAAAAAGTTTTGATGAAGAGTTTTTGCCACCTGCATTTACAGGTACAGTACAGCACTGTAAGACTGTGTACAGCATATGTGAGTAGTTTGCCATGCGTTTGCTTCCTTAAAGGGCCAGTACAATGAATTGTTACAAAAATTGCTATCATAAATAGATAGAACTCCCCGGTATTGTGAACCTCCAAATGCAGACGAAGTCGACCCTACATGCTGCTCAGCTGTTTTCCTGGCCAGATTCATCCTTTTGCAGCAGCAACACGCTGACATCTGTGCAAATCCAGATTTTAGCGTGTTGCACACAACAATGAATTAGGCAATGAAAAGGGCCACGTTCTTCTGCATTCAGAGGTTCACGAAACCGAATGCACATCTCTAATCCCCACTGCCTTATTTATGGATAGTGAGGAGCCTCGCAAGCATAAAAACAATTTTTATATTGCTGTTTTTGCATTTACAGCATTCATTTTAGGGCTTTAAATATAATACAGCACATAGAATATATATGAAGTTATAATATAATATTACATTTCAAATGTAAACTCATTTACTTTATATAACTGGGTTCATTTTACAGCAATTTGTTTTACAACTGTTCCTTCAGGAAAAGAATCTTGGCGTAAACTGAGGGCTACTTGTGCTAGGACTTAATTTAATGTATTTTACAATACTTCAAATGCTTATCATGTAAAGGAAAAACAAGGAATTAAATATAGTAACACATGAACTCTTTGCATACACGTTAATCTGTCTGATCTGTTTATGCTGATACTAAAGGACATTTACAAAGTAGAACTTTAAGTAAGAGGCAAATTTGTCCAATAGAGAACAGACTTTCAACAAAAACAAACCAGTTAAGACTTAAAGGGACATGAAACCCAAAATGTTTCTTTCATGATTCAGCTAGACTGCTAGAGAATTTTAAACACCTTTCCAATTCACTTCTATTATTTAATTTGCTTCCTTCTCTTGTTATCTTTTGCTGAAAGGTTTATCTAGGCAAGTTCATGAGCAGCAGAGAACCTAGGTTCTAGCTGTTGATTGGTGGCTGCATTTATATATTGAATGTGATTGGCTCACCCATGTGTTTAGTTAGAAACTAATAGTGCATTGCTGCTCCTTCAACAAATGATACCAAGAGAATGAAACAGATTAGATAATAGAAGTAAGTTAGAAAGTTGTTTAAAATTGTATTCTCTATCTGAATCATGACAGAAAATTTGTGGGTTTCATGTCCCTTAAAAGGGGCATGCAAGGGAAAATTAACCTCTTTGCTACCGGGACATTCAGAGAAGAAGTTTCCCAAAATACCGGATCATTTTTAGCATTTTGCTATCATTCCATTTAAACAGAAACAGAGCCTTGCTTTTTTTTATTTACCTGTCAAATCTATATACATTTGTTTTAAGTAGACAAAGCAAGATATTGATCTAGTCACATTTTAGTATATTTCATGCCACACTTTCACCACCAGATGCAATTATATATAAAAAATATGCTAATTTCTAAGCCATGTAAGGCCACCTCTTACATCAGTGCATTTTGACAGTTTTTTCACACTAGTTCATGTGTGTCATTATAGATAACATTGTGCTCACTCCCATGGAATGATTTATGAGTCAGCACTGATTGGATAAAATGCAAGTCTGTCAAATTAACTGAGATAAGGCGGCAGTCTGCAGAAGCTTAGATACAAGGTAATTACAGGGGTAAAAAGTGTATTAATATAACCATGATGGTTATGCAAAACTGGGGAATGGTAAATAAAGGGATTATCTATCTTTTTAAATAATAAAATTTCAGGAGTAAACTGTTCCTATAAATAATACATAATTTAATAAGGAATAGGTGAAGTGGGGATATTGGGGGAATCACCCTCACTGGACTAAATGTAAATCCTATCCAATCCTAAAAACAAGCATCTTGTGAAATCTTGCAATTTGTGCGTTTTAAAGAGATTCGTACCCGCCGATTGTCACACATGGAAGTTGAAAGTGACTCTACAGCATCAATATTGTTATTATTCACAGTTGTAAACACATAGAACAAGCTCCCCTGAGGATACCAACATCACAAAAATGCCTTTAAAACTGTACAGAACAACCAAATTAAATCAGGAAAAAGAATCAATAAAACAGTCTGCTCTAAAATATGTAGATAAAAATAATAATTAAAGAAACCTTGTCAGCTTTAAAACAACCCTCCCCTACCCCATTTTACCAGTTTTATCCAGTGAGACTACTATTTCACAGCAAAAGAGATGAGAATCTTTGACACCACAAGCATTTTCATTAACTGTATTTCCGAAGTTGTAGGTGTAATTGTTCTAAACTAAGCAATAGATTCTCGTTTTATTCGCTAGATATCATATGTGTTTGGCACTTAGTGCAACTATAGATTTTAATGACTGGGAAAATATGTAGAAAATATAAGTGAAGAGAGGCTCAAGGAGTTTTGAATATGATCTAGCCTTCAAAATGGCAACCGGACGTGCGTCTATGAATCTAGTCTTGTGTATCAAAAGACTAGCCACCACTGTTAGGGGAAAAATTTAGTATAAATGTGAAATAAAATAATAATTAAAGTGTCATTATAGTGTTAAAATTACATGCTAAACTCTGTTAGAACATGTAAATTTAACACTAGCGATTCTGTAATGCTAAGTGATTAACCCCCGCAAAGGAGTTAATCCCATAGATAACGTTCCGCTGGTCCCAAGGTGAAAATGTTGTTGATCCAATCAGCAGCGCTAGTTACACAGCTGGGTTGTGCGACTAGCACTGCTGATTAGATCAGCTGCAGTTTCTACTCGGGATCAGCAATGCTCTGCAGGTCCCAAGCAGGACTTTAAGCGTGCGTTCAACCTCCTTTGCAGAAATTAAACACAATGGGGCCTATTTATCAAAGGTCTTGCAGACCTGATCCGACAGTGCAGATCAGGTCCGCAAGACCTCGCTAAATGCGGAGAGCAATACGCTCTCCGTATTCAGCATTGCACCAGCAGCTCACAAGAGCTGCTGGTGCAACGCTGCCCCCTGCAGACTCGCGGCCAATGGGCCGCCAGCTGGGGGGTGTCAATCAACCCGATCCTACTCGATCGGGTTGATTTCTGGCGATTCCTGTCCGCCTCATCAGAGCAGGCGGACAGGGTTATGGAGCAGCGGTCTTTAGCTGCTCCATAACTTGTGTTTCTGGCGAGTCTGAAGACTCGCCAGAAACACGGGCCCACAAGCTCTGTTCGGAGCTTGATAATTGGGCCCCATAGTATAACAGCTTTGCTAGTGTTAAAATGACATGCTGTAACGGATTAGTGCATGCCCTTTTACCACTATAATGGTCCTTTAATTACATTCCTTTTATTTAGTAAAATTATATATGTTCATTTCTGTTCTGCGTTTATTGAGAGTTTTTCATCATTACCACAAAGAGTGGCTTCTGACCTTTCATGAGAATCTCTCTTGCCTTCGCCCACTCTGCTCTTCCATCAGAAGTCAGTAATCCAATGGGTGGAAGCCTTTCGTCTTCATTGCCAGCTAGTCTAACAATTTTCAACAGTTGCGTGAAGAGATCTCCATCACTAAGGCGACGGAAGTTGATTACAACATCCAACACAAAGAACTAAAAAAGAAATATATGTAAAAGAGGTCAGATACACTTGGCTCTTTTTTTAAAAAAAAGAGAAAATATGATTTCATCAAATTAATCATTTAATGGGCTTGATTTATAACCCACGGATGGACATAAACGCGGCTTCTCCTCTTGTGCGCTCATGTGAAACCCCACCCCCTGCCCACGCACAGCCAATGACGCACAGGCAGGAGCTGTTAGTCTCCCGGTCGGAAGAGACTGGGGGGATTGAATTTCTCCACCTATGAGCTGGAGAACAGGGCTGGGAAGCAGCAGTCTACAGTGGAAGGGGAGAGAAGGGCTTCATAAAAAATGAATAAACTTGAACATTATGTTCATTTAAGGGGCCACATATGAAAAATAGAGAATACATGGCTCTAAACTGCAGTTCAAGATTTTGAGAGCATTACACATTGTGTTTCTGGCTTTGCATTACACCTGGTTAAATCGCTATTTCTGTTTAATGGCAGGGCCGGATTGGCCTACCAGGATACCAGGAGATTTCCCGGTGGGCTGTGGCAGCTTGGGCTGGAAAGCTACAATTTAAAGTGGTGATTAATGGATGCAATTGGGTTGTAGGTTGCCTAAATAACATCAATCTGGCATTTTAATTTAATGCAAAGTAATATAATGTAATTCTAAAAGAAATATTCGGGAAGGAGTATCCTAGTAATCCCCTTTGAGAAAAATGGGGCATGTGCATTCTACAGACTCAACGGAAAATAGTGCTGGTCTTTTTATTTTCCAGGGCTGCTTTTTATTCCCAGTCCGGCCCTTAATGGAGCCAAACAACTCAACTTGACAAATGTGTAATTATAGCATGTTGGTATCATAACCCAGCAAACGGAATTAGGCTAAGCTGTTGTATCTATGTTCATAAAATAAGATGGGCCCTTTCTAAAGAGAACTATAAACAAAGTATATATTTCACACACATCTAAACATATATACATACATATACATCTTTAGATACCTGAGATCTAATATCTTTGAGCCCTTATAACTTTTTTGTGCAATTTTTTAAAATATTTTTTACTAGAGATGAGTTTAACTGTACTTTGTAATGTATTTTTGACGTGTTTTGTGACACTTTTTTGTTTCGTGAAACAGTAAACCAGAACTCTAAAGGTTGTGATATCCTGACACCCTTTAACCTGAATTGTGCTCAAGCGAATGCGTTTATTTTCAAATTGTAACATGAGCGATAAACCCGATGAACCCAAACAGCTGCGACAAACCCGATATTGCTTACACGTAACAGTTAGTGCACCACTTGTAATCTGACCGTAATGTTTATAACACTATTTTGAAATGACAAAACTTTCGTTTTATAATAATTATTGCAATGTTATCTCAAGAAATCAGCCCACACACCTGGTTGTTACATGCTACAATGATGTGTTCAGGTTCTGGCATGATGCTGCTTTCCTGTGCCACTAACGTATCTTTGGTGCTTCCTGGAAGGCGGTAGGAAGAAAATAAGCCATAGTATTGCTTCATACACATGGGGTGGCCAGACAGCTGACCTCTGGCGAAGTCTACGGGTAGAGAATGTCTAAAGCAAAACGTGAGAATGGTTTAGAAACATAAATAATGCAAATTTTTCAATAAAATAATCTGTTACATCTGGTAAAACCCTTGACATTGCTACATGTAGGTGTTTTTGTAACACAATTTCATTTGGTTTCTTTAAGAAACAAAATCAGATATTTTTAGATGATGTCTGTTATTTCATCTGATATGTTTATTGAAGCGCTG
>NC_069507.1:48049958-48149958 GCF_027579735.1 Bombina bombina | reverse complement strand
AAATGGCATATTGTTTCTACCGGTTAAAAGGGATATTATATATGTTACATTTAAATGTTTTAAAGTGTGAGTATAAGACATTATTAAAGTGTGAGTATAAGACATTATTAAAGTGTGAGTATAAGACATTATTAAAGTGTGAGTATAAGACATTATTAAAGTGTGAGTATAAGACATTATTAAAGTGTGAGTATAAGACATTATTAAAGTGTGAGTATAAGACATTATTAAAGTGTGAGTATAAGACATTATTAAAGTGTGAGTATAAGACATTATTAAAGTGAGATTTGCAACTGAAGGTAGATGAAGCATAACAAATGTACGTATTAAACTGTAACATGCATCACTCTCTCTTGATATGATAATGCATTTACATATAACCTAAGAAGACTTTGCATACAAGGCTAATAGTGGAGGTGGAGAGTTGTATAATGGAATAGACATAAGTCGTAACTGAGCTGCAGAGTGACATGAAAGTTTATTAACTTGCTGATTACAGATTACTTAAAGGGATACTAAACCCAAGTTTCTTCTTTCATGATTCAGATAGATCAGGTAATTTTAAGCAACTTTCTATTTTACTCCTATTATCAATTTTTCTTTGTTCTTTTGCTATCTTTATTTGAAAAGCAGAAATGTAAAGCTTAAGAGCTGGCCCATTTTTGGTTCAGCAACTGGGTAGTGCATGCTGATTGGTGGCTAAATGTAGCTTACATCTCTGCTTTTCAAATAAAGATAGCAAGAGAACAAAGAAAAATTAATAATAGGAGTAAATTAGAAAGTTGCTTAAAATTGCATGCTCTATCTGAATCATGAAAGAAAAAAAAATGGGTTTAGTATCTCTTTAAAATATAATAGAATTCTTTAATATGTACCAATAATATAATCATTTTGCATTAATTTAAGAATGCAATAGGTAACATATAATAGATCTACAAATAAATAAAGTTTATAATTTTTAAAGTACATAACAAACAAAATAATTTTGGCAATTACTACCTCATAAATAATGGTACCAATTTAATTAGTTTAATGAAGTCCCCTAGATGTAACTTAAATTCTAATTATCTTAAAAAGCCAACTTACAGATCCAGCATCGTTTTATAATCAAGCACTCCAGAGATCAGGTTGGCTGTAAACCTGAAAGTAAACACAGATCAGAACGCTGTGAGAAAACGGCCGAGGAACAGACAGTTCTCTGTTTCTCAAGTCCCTCCTTTGGGGACCCTGTTTAACTATTTTGATAAAACTCAGGATTGTGATATCTTTTTGTTTGTTTAAATATTTTCATACCAATTCACATATTCAGTCTTTAAAAGGACTTAAAACAAACAAAGTACATATTAGCCTAGATTATAAATTGAGTGGTATAAATACATACACATATACAAATACACACACACACACACACACACACACACACACACATATATATATATATATATATATATATATATATATATATATATATATATATATATATATATATATATATAATCGATTGTAGTGTAGATGCACTTTCACAAAAACTTCATTAACCTCCAGCAAGCTAAGGTAATTAACATCCGTGGGGCTAATCTATGTTTTATTTGATATAACACTGCCAACTTTTCCCATTTATATTATGAGGTTTACTTAAATATTTCTGTAAACTATGGAAGGTTTGTTACCAATATGGTTGAAGGGGTGTTTATTGATAAACGCTCACTAACAGAGTGATATGGCATATCGAGTCATGACATTTTGGGATATGGTGCTATACTAACATAATCCTTTGTATATATAGCTATCTTTATTGATTGTTTTTATATATAGGTGACTGAAATCACAGTGTAGAAATCATTTTAGCTTGGTTTAGTGATGGTGAATTTAATGCAAAATTATTTTGATAAAACCATTGTCTGTACTATATGTATATATATTTGTCACACATTTGTACACTTTCTAGATGATCATGGTCGATCTGAGTGTAATGATGTTGATTATACATAGCGATTCATGTCCGCTCGACATCGCTAAATGTAGACAGCATACGCTGTCCATATTTATCATTGCACAAGCATTTCTGGTGAAATGCTTGTGCAATGTCGCTCACTGGCAGCCAATCGGCTGGTAGCAGGGGCTCTCAATCATCCCGCTCATTTTAGGTGGTGGACAGGTTAAGGAGCAGTGGTCTTATGACCGCTGCTTTTTAACTTCTGTTTCAGGCGAACCTGAAATGATGGGCCCCCAAAGCAGAATCCGCTGCTTAATACATAGAGCCCATAGCCTTTACACAAGCTTTGCAGTCGCACTAACCGATGAGCGCAAATTTAATTTGCACTTGAGCGAATGCATTTACTTTCAATTTGAAATCCGCTCACAAATTAGCGCGGTTGCGGTATTGGTTATCGTGACTCACACAAACAATAGCGCGGCACTTGTAATCTAGCACCTTGTGCTTTATTAATGGAGCATGATACTAAAAAAATATGTTCTTTCTAAAAGTGAATATTTCAAAATGTATAACAGAGCTTTTTTAATTATTCTTTTTATTAATGGGTGTTCCTGTACTGAATATTGCCAACTTTTTTTTGTGGAAGTCGCCTTATCAGCGAGCAGTAGAGTCACAATACTTAGTTGCACATAATCAGGCACTTTATGTTAATTTCTCTTAAATATCCATTAAACTTGACATTTCGACAACGCATAAAATGTTTCATTATTGCAAGTGAAACATTATTGCAATATACAATCGTTATTTATTTTGCTGCCTTTTGTTGTAAAATACTGTACATCTAAAAATTTATTTTTTTCACTTTTATTTAATTCAAATTTCTGTTTACTTTTCCCTCCCTCCCTAAGCTTCTCTGGTGCTTTCAAAATGTGGATTATCAGTTTTGCATCAACAATCATGATACGCAAATCATTCTTTGCAATAGTAGCTAAGTTGAATCAGTGCTAAACCACCTTAAAGGTTTTTGAAACCCAACATTTTTCTTTTATGATTCAGATAGAGCATGCAAAACTTTCTAATTTACTCCTATTATTATTTTTTCTTTGTTCTTTTGGTATGCTTTGTTGAAGGAGCTGCAATGTACTACTGGTTGCTGACTGAACACATGGGTAAGCCAATGACAATCAGTATATATATGCAGCCACCAATCAACAACTGGAACCTAGGTTCTTTGCTGCTCCTGAGCTTTCCTAGATAAACCTTTCAGTGAAGGATAACAAGAGAAGGAAGCCAATTTAATAATAAAAGTAAATTGGAAAGTTGTTTACAATTTTATCCTCTATCTGAATCATGAAAGAAACATTTTGGGTTTCATGTCCCTTTAAGGGAATCAAAGAGTGCAGATAATCCCAGTCTGCACACGTGCAAACAGAGTTTGTGCTTTATCTAAATATTAGTTTGTGATTGGCAGAGGTTCTTTTGTTCTGGAGGGGCAGGGAAATAAGTGAAAAGAATAAACATGAAACAAAATACTAATTTGACAAAATAAAGCTGCAGTTTTGATTGCAAAATTATTATTCTATATTAAGGTTTATAATCATGTAGTTTACAATTTGTGTTTAGTGTTCCTTTAAATTTAAACAGATTTCACATAACCTTTTTTTAAATGCAAAAAAAAATTGTTTAAAATGTTTAACTATTGCTCTTTTATATACATGCTAAATCAGTCCCTTTAAGATGGGTTGTCATTGGTCAATGTTGGTGGGGCATTGAGGGGCACACGTGGGGGCTAGCAATTATCCTGGAGGGGCTTGTGCCCCACATAGCTCTCCCCTGTAATTGCCACTGCTCATGTTCAATAACTGAGATCTAATTTATTGGGGCACCAGGAGGAATGCTCACTAGCGCCTGGAAAAGATTGGTGAAGCAAGCCTCAACAAATTTCCAAAATTAGCTTGTTTTAAAAACAAGGTCCTATGGCAGCCATATGTTCTACTATGATTCCAGCCTTATGTTGATAAACTGATACATTTAATGACCTATAAAATTCAATGTAATTCATTTGTATGGAGCTTTATTTAATTGCAACCCACTTTGGGTTGGCTTTTGGTTATAATATATCTACAATAGAGGTAATAAGGCTGTGTGCCTTTAAAGAGATGCTTTTCCACATCATTTTCACATTTTTACAGTACATCAAATATGTTTGCATATTAAAGAAAGAGACAGACTAACATTCCAATACTTATGAACATGACACACATATTCAATTTATGAAATTCCTTTTTAGAGTTCATACTTCATTCAAGAAAAACCAAGGGATAATTAATAACATGGTTTTGATGAAGAAGCGGATCATTATTGCTTTTACTTATGCAACACAGTCACGACCTATAACTGTGCTATTTTCCCAATAACATTTATGAGTTGTTTGCTGGAAAACTGAATCTACATTCAAATATATTTTTGTTGCAACTTACCAACATCTATCTAATCTGTAGATCAGAAGGGAAGGCAAGTTTACCTACCCCTATCTAACACATAGCTATGAAAACTGTCTCACAGCAAAAGGTATAACAGTAACAGTCCATTGTGTTGTCATCCAAAACTCAAGTCAAGCAGATTAATAAGGACATGAAAGTCAAAATTAAACTTCCCTGTTTCAGATAGAGCATACAGTTTTCAGATACTTATCAAATTAATTCTATTATCAAATGTATTTAATTATCTTGGTATCTGTCATTGAAACACCTATCTAGATAAGACTACAAAGCATTAATGCCCTAGTGGGAGCTTGCTGCTGATTGGTGGTTACAAACATATGATCTTGTTATTGGCTCACCAGATGTGTTCAGCTAGGTCTAAGTAGACACTGCTGCTCTGAAGCTGACTTTGACAATGAGGCCTATTTATGAAATGTCTGTCGGACCTGATCCGACAGTGCGGATCAGGTCCGACAGACATAGCTGAATGCGGAGAGTAATACGCTCTCCGTATTCAGCATTGCACCAGCAGCTCTTGTGAGCTGCTGGTGCAACGCCGTCCCCTGCAGACTTGTGGCCAATCGGCCGCCAGCAGGGGGTGTCAATCAACCCGATCGTACTCGATCGGGTTGAATTCCGGCGATTCCTGTCCGCCTCATCAGAGCAGGTGGACAGAGTTATGGAGCAGCTGTCTTTAGACCGCTGCTCCATAACTTGTGTTTCTGCCGAGCCTGCAGGCTCGCCAGAAACACGGGGCATCAAGCTCTATTCTGAGCTTTATAGATAGGCCCCTATGTGTTTATGCTATTTGCATTTTGTCCTGGGTTTACAGAGGTTTGCTTTTGCATCGGAGCAAAAGAACAATATTGTGATAGTCATCATTGATGGGTTATCAAGAACCTTCTTAAATCGCAGGGGAATTGGAATACTGATTAAAAAAATTGTTGCCAAATATAAATTATGACTAACGGACAGCAATAATGGCAACACTGGACCCTAGGCCAATAAATTATTTTGAGTAAAGATCAGTAGTCTGAAGTGTAGTGCAAACAATATTCCCTTCATCAGAACAGCCTACAACCTAGACTTTTACAGTTCAACAAACTGGATCCCAGTTGGATTCCAATGTATTATAAATCTCAGAAATATAACTTTTGGACTAGAAATCTACTTTTTATTTTTTATACAGAATATTTATCAGTAGGGCTGTCTATTCAATATGTGATTGGCTGCATCTTTGGCCCCATGTTATAAACTTTTTTAGATTGCAAGATGAAGAGGCTATGATTTTGAAAAGTGTGCTTAAAATGTGTCTTTTAAAAGCACTATAAAATATATGTTACATGTTTAATTACTATCTGTTTTGTCTAATTACCATCTGCTTATTTTACCCCAATTTCTTAGCTTTGAAAAAGGAATGTTCAGTATTTTATGTTTATTTAAATTCCCTTGAGATAAGAGATCCTTTCTTTTATCTTACTCATCCAGTTTTATTCTGTATACTAATTAAAGTTATATTTGAGATATTCTGTTCCGCCCACATCAGTTGCTTTTCTGTACAGTTAATGCATTTTATTCCAGGTTGTATTATTTTAATAACAGCATTGAATCTCACATGTAAACCAGAGCAAACAGTTCTTTATAATCAAATATTTAAATGAAATAACCTGTAACACTTCAAAGCACACAAAATAATACGGACAGAAGATGATCCACTTTTGGGATACGACTTTAAACATATAGCAATCCTATTTGTGATGTAAGTGAAAGTTTAGTACATTCCTTTTCAATTGTTAAAATGTTTTGAGCACTACAGCATTTTGACAGACAAATGGAATTTTGTGGCTCCATACATATAATTGATACTAATCGTAATGAGGAAGAGATAGAGGGGAAGATTAAAGGGGAAGGGCAGGGAAATTAAGTTAGTAGGTGGAATGGAGGAAGAGACAAAGGGACCAAGGGAGGGAGGTATAGGGGAGGAAGGAAGGAAGGAAGAAAAGAAAAGGAAAGAAGGAAGTAAAGAGAAAGGAATGGAAAGAATGAAAGGAATGAAGTAGGGTTGCACCGATACCAATACAAGTATCGGTATTGGTGCCGATGCCAAGTATTTGCACCGATACTTAAACCGATACCTCCACTTCCTACCCATACGCCATCTTGTGGTGTTTTTCAAACTGCATGTTCCCATTTCATTTTAAGCTGGAGTGAAGAATTAACTAAAAATTGTTCACTTCTGTTCTGCCAATACAAATTGCTGTTATTTGTATTATTGTATGTTTGAGAGCAGTGCTCCAAAAGCTGCTACTTTACAACTGGAAGCCTCTCTGGGAGAGATCACTGTACCTCATTCTGACAAACCCCTGAAGTACTGGGCAGTTAATAAACTGAGATTTCCAGCTCTGGCTAAAATGGCCCAAAAATATCTTTCTTCCCCATGCAGTAGTGTGAAAAGTATAAGACTGTTCAGCTTAGCGTCAAACGTCCTTACTGATAGCAAAAACAGACTTATAGCTGAACATGCAGAGATGCTTCTGTTCCTTAATAAGAACTTGCCACTGTTAAACTGCTAGTTCTTATCTTGAACAATTGTGCTCAAAACATACTGTACTCTGAGGAACATCCTTAGCCAGGGCTGGACTGGGAATAAAAAGCAGCCCTGGAAAAATATGGAGACCAGCCCTATTTTCTGTTGAGTCAGTAGAATGCAAATGCCCCATTTTTCTCAAAGGGGATTACTGGGACACTCCCCCAATGTTTTTTTCAGAATTAAATTATATTACTGTGTATTAAATACAAATGTCAGATTGATGTTATATAGGCACCCTACAGCCCAATTGCATCCAGTAATCACCCCATTAAATTGTAGCTTTCCAGACCCAACTGCTGCAGCTGTTAATTGTTGTTATTATTAGTATATTTTATTGTAATATTTTTATTTATAAACATGTTCTGTGAACTTTGTGACAACAATCAAATAAAACTGTTTAATTATTTCAAAATGTCTTTTGAGTTACAGTTCATAATTATAAAGAAGGGATCTTAAATCATTAGTCTGTATTGTGCTTGGTAAACTGTCATATGACAAAAAAAAGTATCGGTAACTGATATTGGTGAGTATTTAAAAAAAAGTATTGGTACTTGTACTCGGTGCAACCCTAGAAGGAAGGAAGGAAGGAAAGGAAGAAAGGAAAGAGGAAGGAACGAACGGAAAGGAAGGAAGAAAATGAAAGGAAGGAAGGAAGGGGACAGGAAGAAAATGAAAGGAAGGAAGGAAAGAGAAGGAAAGAAAATTGAAGGAAAGAGGAAGGAAGAAACAAAAAGGAAGTAAAGAAATGGAAGGAAGGAAAGAGAAGGAAGGAACAGAAAGGAAATGAAAGGAAGGAAGGAAAGAGGAGGGAAGGAAAGAAGTAAGGAAAGGAAAGGGAAGGAAGGAAGGGAAGAAAGGAAAGGGAAGATAGAAAGGGAGGGAAGGAAGGAAAGAAAGGAAACAAAGGAAAGGAAAGAAGGAAAGATTTTTTGTACCTCAAATGGTCATTGACGTCCTGAAAGTTATGGCGGGGGAATATCACTGCTGGACTTGAATTTACTGGGAGTGGTAGACGATTATTGAGATACATGTCATCAAGCCAATAGTGATGCACCTAGTTAAGAAGTTGGGGGAAAAAGATTGTAAGGCTTAGGTACAAGTGGTGTTGCTGAAAAGGGTTAAATGCACAATCTGTTGGAGCTCTACAAACAACTGATAATACTAATCATAACTATCATATATGGAGATTAATGGAGATTTGTCTCTGGCATTTTATGAACTTAGATTTGGTGCCTCCGATCTTTAAGCTTCTATATTGTTTTAGTATGGAATTTTGAGAGCACGGAAAATAATAATGGACAAAATATACAAAACATAAAAATTACCCAGTTCTCTGTTTTTTCTCTTCTTTCCAAAAGTTTTTGCTGTAACATTTCTCCCATGCCGCCTGGTGCTACAAATCTCTCCACTACAGCCTTACTCTTTCTGTACTGCTCTTCAGTCACCAAGTGCTTCATACATCTGAGATACATATCCATGGTTTGTGGAAGAGGAGGAACAGGAAGTTTAGGCAGTGCCTGATAACAAAATCAATAAGTACTTATGTTAGAAAGGTCAGAGGTGTATTAGTCAGTTTTCAACATTTTCAAACCATTCCTTAAATAGACAGTACATTCAAAATGAAACATTCATGATTTAAAAAGAATGTGATTTTAAACAACTTTCTAATTTACTTTTATTATTAATTTTGCTCAGTTCTGTTGGTATCCTTTGTTAAAGAGTAATCCTAGGTGAGCTCAGTAGTGTGCACGTGTCCTTAGCCATTTGGCAGCAGTGTTTGCAACAATGTTTATAGCAATGTTATGCACAGTTGCAAACTTTGATTCCATAGAGTGTCTGTAGCATTCTGTAGCAGCAGTGCATTTAAGCAAAACTGATAATAGATAAAAAAAAAAAGTAAAGTGGAAAGTTGTTAAAAATTCTGTGTTCTATCCATTCAAGTTAAGTTTAAATTTTATGTCACCGTCCTTTTAAAAGAGAAATAAAATGCACAGCAGTGAAATTCATATATGACCAGACACAGCTTTTGCATTACACTAATGTTTACAAAAAGTTTCTTATAAAAGGTAATACTGCCTGATTGATACATTTTAAACATGCATGGAACTTGCTCTACTGTATTAACAGACTAATAAATTTCTAACCAATGATAAGCAAGATATTTATTTAACGCTTCAGTAATCTTGCCCACATAGCGTTTTCTACGCATACAGATAATGACATATAGATGGCATATGTGGTTCTGCATATGAGGACATGTTATCTATAAATGTGGCCGCAACATTTTGAAAAGTATAAAAATTACATAATTTTTTCAATAATATTTTTAACTAAAAATATAATTTGACACATCCCCAGTACACTTCTTTAAATAAATGTGCTTATTTTTAAATGTATGATTAAATTAAACTAACCATTTCCACACCTCCAGCAGCCATGCAAACAATTTAAAATCCAGGTATAAACAATCTGTGCATGGATTTGCTGGCAATATACCTAATTTGGTAATATGTTAAAAATATTAATATTATATTTATGTTGTAAAATACTTTTAATGATATATTTAAAAATATTAAATAGAACGTGTATATCTTTTAAAAGGAAAGTGTACACAGGCAAGCAACTGAAGAGATTAATGTATTCAAACTTGTTGCAGGAATACCCTTAAAAATGGACTGGGCTGTTTCTCCCACCTCCCATTAGGAAGGTTGATTTCTGCTGCTGTCTCTTGTTTACACCAGTATAGGTGAAGGTTTCAACAGACCCCCCCCCATCAAAATAAAGGCAAAATAGTATTAAAGACATGGTGCATTTTGCAGAGAAAACTTATGTAATTGTGGTGAAGAATAATCCAACAAAATTAGCTATTTAAAAGACATTCATAATGATAATGTATGTACAATGTTCAAATAAACTTTACAATTGATTGACATATTAATGTTACTGGTACCTCTGTGTCTTCACAGCTTTTGCCATTTGCTTTTTCCAAGCTACTTTTCTTTAGTACTGGCATTTTTTTTTAAATCTTGGCAATCTTGTGTATTGAACTCTAGATGACAATCTCCTTTTCTGAGGATAGAAAAAAAAAATCTCAACAGAAAAATACCAACCAGTCAAAAGTTCCAAAAGTATTAAAGGGACAACACACTTTTAAAATTCAAGACTTTTCTTCAGGCTTTTGATAAATTAACACCAGCATAGATCGAAAACTTTCTGAATACATACACACCTTGTTTACTGCAATTATTTTCCAGTGTCCAAATATCCCCACTGATTGCCTTATATGGAGGAACCAAACTGTACTTGTTACTGAACCAGGCAAGCCTGACACTGTCATTTTGTTAGCACAACTTGAAGTTTTGAAATATCTTAAAGGGACAGTCTATTCTAGAATTTTTATTGTTTGAATAGATAGATAATCCCTTTATTACCCATTCCCCAGTTCTGCATAGCCAACACTATTATATTAATACACTTTTTACCGCTGTGATTACCTTGTATCTAAGCCTCTGCAGACTTATTTCAGTTCTTACATTTTAGCCAATCAGAGTTGTCACTTCTAGGTAACTCCAGGGGCATGAGAGCAATGTTATCTGTATGGCACACATGAACTAATGCCCTCAAGTTGTGAAAAATGTTCAAAATGCATTCAGATAAGAGGCATACTTCAAGGGCTTAGAAATTAGCATATGAGCCTACCTAGGTTTTGCTTTCAACTAAGAATACCAAGAGAACAAAGCAAAATTGTTAATAAAAGTAAATTGGAAAGTTGTTTAAAATTACATGCTCTATCCGAATCATAAACATTATAAACATTTATTTTTTACTAGACTGTCCGTTTAACAATGAAAGTTTAATTTTGATTTTAATGCTACTTTAATTCTCTTTCTAAAGCAAATACATCCATAATTATTCATGAAAATAATAGTAAAATTAAGCTTTGATGTATCTAGTAAATCACAGCACATAATATGTCTTTAGTGATCCGGCAGACACAGAAAACAAAGATATAAAACTGCAGAAAATAATGAGCTATATGTCTGCTTTGTTTCTTACAAATGTATGGTTGTATTTCATTTGTATTATAGCAGAGGTGTAAAAAGCAGCAAGATGCCGTCACTTGCTTATAAAATGTTAATTATAGGAATATCATTATTAAGAAAGGATTTGTTTGTGGAATTATTCATGTCTTAAATTTTGACACAGAACAAAAACATATATTTATGAGTTGCTATATGACATTAGCAAACTATTTTATGTCTACTTCTTAAAGGGGCATTCAAACGGCACGCTTATGATTTAGATAGATCGCTATTTTTATTTCAGTTATCAAATTAACTTTTTTCTATTGTTATATTTTGTTGAAAAGCATACCCAGGAATTACTGTGAGTCAGCTACTGATTGGAGGCTACACGCATATGCTTCTTGTCATTGTCTTGCAAAATGTGCTCAGCTAGCTCCCAGTAATGTATTACTGCTGAAGAGGTGACTTTAACAGTGTGTTTAATCCTTTTGCATGGGTTAAACACATTGAAATATGCAAACAAGAGTGCAATAATAAAATACTTTAACACAAAAGATCATTTTGTTTTTGCACATTTATGTCCCTTTAAGATGCAATAAGAAGATGTATCAGAGTATTTATTGTTGCACATTTGCTTGACTACACCAGTGTTGTGAACAGATACTTAAAGAGACAGTAAAATTCAACTTTTGAATTCAAATAGAAGGAACATGTGTTTTAAGGAACTTTTTCAATTTCCTTCTATAATCCAATTTGCTTTGTTCTTTTGGTATCCTTTGTTGTAGAGTAAACCTAGGTAGGTTCAGGAGCAGTAATGCACTACTGGGAGCTAGCTAAACACATAAATGTGGCACAGTAATTGGTTGACATGTAGAGAAACTTGTTTATACCTTTTCATAAATAGCTATAGCAAAGGAACGAAGATAAACATCATTCAAGAGGCTTTTAAAGAGATGTGTCCCTGGAATACAAGTCATGCCCATGAATGGTTGTGAATGCTTTTAAAACATACATTTTGTATTCAGATCTTCTGTGTTGCACTCAATATTTTCTAATGCATAAATAAAAATTGACTCTAATGTCCCTTTAAGTCATATCTTAACAGTTCTGAGCCAATCAGGGGCAACAGTTGTGTGTGGCTGCCAATGACAAGTTATGTTAATCTGAGGACTGGTCAGGCATTGGTACTCAAAAGCTCACATTGACTTTGAATTTATTTAACTACTTAATTTTGCACTCCCACTTGTGCTTTAACTTCGCTAGACAGAGTCTGTTTCCATGTGTTGGATTGCACTTGTATTATGAGTTCAGAGTAAAGGTTAGCGTGCAAGTGAAAATCTGACACTCACAAAATAGTGGAACTTTGTTTATTGCAACCGTGTTAATTTATTTACCCATAGACTTCAATGGAGCGTGCAAACTCCAAAAAAACCCTCCCATAGTCGCGTGCTTACCCAACCGCGTTTATTCAAAAGTGCTAAACCCGATATGAAATATGAATATTTCACATTTCAATGCTCTTCACATAGAAGAATATGTTCTATTTCTTCTTAAATATATATATAATATATTCCTCACATAGGGGAATATATACATATTTCACCTATGTCCAGAACATTGGAATGTGAAACATTTAAAGTAAATACACAAACACTTTATTAAACATGAATATTGCATAAATATGATTTTAGATGTTTTCAGCTACTTGACTGCAAAGGTCTCCAATGCACTTATATATATGTCTTTATATGTATACATATGTATTTATGTGTTTATATATGTATATATGTTGTCGGGTTAAATATAAGTCAATGCATCAGAGAATTTTCTTTTTGCAGTTTTATGTAGCTTAACTCTTTCACTCATCTAATATTTGTCATTATTTTAGGTTTATCGGTAATGCGCATATTTGAGCCTAAACTCGACATAAACTTTTCAAATGTCTATTGTCTATTTTTATTTTGTTAAGCATTTAAATAAGATTTCTAGAGCCTGATTCTCAATAGCTTTCCACTCAGTCAAGATTCCCCAAAATGATCCATCAATCCTACAAGGTGCCTCATGGGATTAAAGGCAGTTTTTACCTTAAAGGGACATTAAACTGACGGGTTCAACTACAGTAGTATAGTTAATACTGTTCCTGCAGCTCTCTGTAAAGCAACTATCTAATTTTAATCTTTTACAAGTGCTGGTTACTAAGGCTCTGCTTCTTCACACTGGACGCTGCCATCTTTGACGCCTTTCCCGATGTGCATAGAGGAATATGGCTGCACCTCACTGATGAGGCCCAAAAAAGGCTGTAACGATCGTCTGGGGTTGCCATGTTCCGTGTTCAGAAAGGGATTGCCCTTGTTAGGCAGGAGTAGACTGATATACTTCAGGAAAGTTCTCTGTGAAAAGCACTATTGGGCTAAAAGAGGCTGCTCCCAGGTGGCCAATCTCCACAGAACAAGCTATTGAGCTGTTGTTCGTTCCTGAGAGAGCGCTTCTCTTTCTCCGTCTTTGAATATAAGTAGTCTTGTATCCTGTGACAGAAGTGGTGCATATTCACAACAGTTTAGAGTGCACACTGCAGAGAGCATTACATTTTTGCAGAGGCTGCATTTCACTATAGTATTGTGAGAGCTAACCCAAAGTGTAAAGTACAGCTGTCAAAAAGTCGGCAACTGATCTGTGAAAATGCATTTCTTCTGTCACATGATTACAAAAATAAGCACCTACCAAGATGGTGGCGCCCAGTATAAAGACACAGAGCTTTACCAGTTGGCTTGTAATGGGTTAAAATAAGAGAACAGCTTTAAAGGGAGATGCAGGCAAAGGAGGAACAAAATAACATGGTGAGTAATAACTATACTACTATAATTTTATCCATCAGTTTAATGTCCCTTTAATTGCTGTTAAGGGGCATACTCTACACTGCCATATACAAAAGAGAGACACATTACAGTGTAGTGCTCAATAACACTAACAGCTTATTGAAAGTATGATGTAAAATCATAATCAAAGTAAATAATACAAATTAAAATGTGCAGCTAAATACATATTTAAGTTATGTATCAAAAAATATACCAGCAAAAATCATATTTACTATTAAACGTAGTTTCAAAATATAACGTTAAAATCAGAATACATTAAATGTAGTGGAAGAAAAAGTCATATATCTAAAACTAATGAATGCAAAGTAACAGTTGCTGAAAACCAAGCAAGTTTATTCACATAAAAAAAATGGTGTTATCAATTTCGGATGCTCCTAATTGAACTTAAAGGGACTTCAACACCAGAATTTTTGTTGTTTAAAAAGAAAGATAATCCCTTTATTATCCATTCCCCAATTTTGCATAACCAACACAGTTATAATAATACACGTTTTACCTCTGTAATGACCTTGTATCTAAGCCTCTGCAAACTGCCCCCTTATTTCAGTTGTTTTGACAGATTTGCATTTTAGCCAATCAGTGCTCACTCCAGGGTAACTTCACGTGCATGAGCGTGCATGAGCTCAATGTTATCTATATGAAACACATGAACTAATGCCCTCTAGTGGTCAAAATGCATTCAGATTAGAGGCAGTCTTCAAGGTCTAAGAAATTAACATATGTACCGCCTTGAATTAGCTTTCAACTAAGAATATGAAGAGAACAAAGCAAAATTGGTGATAAAAGTAAATTGGAAAGTTGTTTAAAATTACATTCCCTATTTAAATCATGAAAGTTTTTTTTGGACTTGACTGTCCCTTTAAGATTCTCCATTGCAGAGAGCAAAAGTAACTGATGTCATGAAAGACAGACATTATTCATTATGCCACCAATAGAAACCACTGATTTTTAAAATTATATTTAGTTTAAACATGAAAGCTCATTTGAAATTTTTAGCAACTTTCTAATTTTACTCCTATTATCAATTGTTCCTTGTTCTCTTGCTATCTTTATTTGAAAAAGCAGGAATCTAAGCTAAGGAGCGGGCCCATTTTTGGTTCAGCACCCTGGATAGTGCTTGCTGATTGGTGGCTACATTTAGCCACCAGTCAGCAAGTGTAACCCAGGTTCTAAACCAAAAATGGGCCGGCTCCTAAGATTACATTTTTGCTTTCCAAATAAAGACAGCAAGAGAACAACGAAAAATTGATAATAGAAGTAAATTAGAAAGTTGCTAAAAATTGCAAATGAGCTTTCATGTTTAAACTAAATGTAATTTTAAAAATCAGTGTGGAAACACAGCAAGATTATAAGGTTTCTATTGGTGGCATAATGAATAATGTCTGTCTTTCATGACATCAGTTACGTTTGCCTGGTAAGACATGCAATACGTGCACAACTGGGGTAATTTGAGCAACTACAGAGGGGGCAAGTGTGCTCTACTCTTGAAAAAAAGAATTAAAACACTGTTTTTTGCATGCTGTTGAAAGGGGTTAATTCCTATAGTATGTGTGTTACTGGCAATAAGAGGTTAATCTGTGTACTTTTTTAAATGTCAATAATAGGTTAAATTGAGCGTTTTGTATGTTACTGACAAAACTGATTAAATCCCTGCTTTGTATGTCTTACTGGAAGTAACAAGCTAAATGCCTTCACTGTTACTTGTGGAATCTCTGTAAAATCCCTGTCCTGCAACTGTTATTAGCAGAAAGGAGTTTACATGCTGTACCCTACAGGTATATTATTGTCAATAAGGAATTAATAAGCAATTGCTCCATTGTGAAAATAAAAGGGCCAGATTACAAGTGGAGCACAAAATGAAGCTTTCACAGAGCACATACAAACGTGCACAGGTAATTGAAGTGAATCTCAATGCAAACAGGACCTCGCGTTTGCATTGCATGGAAGCTGTGCACTCATGAGAGTCCGATTCCTATAGGCTCCAATAGGAGCCTCCTTCCTATGCCGATAGTCACGGCAGAGAACCTAGCGCAGCAAACTATGCCGATAGTCACGGCAGAGAACCTAGCGCAGCAAAGGGTATAAGTCAGGCAGCGATGGGCAGCAAAGTATAAATATATATGTATATGATTATATACATATACAGTATATCTATGTGTTTATACGTGTGTATACACATAGTAACACATATAAATGTATATATTTTATTTATGAAAAAGGAACAAAACTCTTTATTTTGGGGGCAATTGGGAGACATGTTTTTAAATTAACCAGAGGTCTGAGCACTAATAGTTCCTGCAAGTTACTTAACAGTAGCAGTAAATAATCTGTGTCAATCTGTCACAATCAATAACTCTACAGATCATCAGATAGTACCAATGAAATTATTGATACAGGTCATTTAATCTGCTAAAAGGTCAAATTGGTCCCCAAGGGAAAGTTTAGACTTTGGTTAACATAGGGGCATTTTTAATTTGCATAGAAGCATTTTTTTCAATACACATGCTTCCAGTAAGTGTTATCAGAGATTCTTTATAGTATACAGCAGTAGGACATGCGCATGAGTATTCCGGCCTTCACTTGGTTCATAAACGAGGTGAAAATATATGTACAAGTGAACTACTGCACAGCTTTTCATGAGAATGCTCTGAATTATCACAAAGTCTGTAACATTTCTTGTTTGAAATATTATTTCCAAGTAAACTAGAACTTTATGTTTTTTAAAGGGACATTATACTCAAAAAATGGTCTCTGTTCTATATATTACAGTGCGTTGCTTTTTGTAAAAAAACCATTTCTTGTTCTGAATAAAGCAACGTTTTCTCTGTGGGAGTTGTCCGTATCAGCCAGTGATCAGTAGAGCCCCAGGACTCAATTGTACTTAATCATGCACTTATGCACTTAGAATTGTGCCCTTAGATTTAACAGAACATTTGGAACAAGTAAGAGCAGATTTTGTTTGCACTGTTAATGACCTTTTGAAATGTATATGGCACAGACAAGGTTTCTGTTAATATACTAAAGTAAGTTAAAATAAAAACGGTGTTTTCTATGTGAGAGTTAACCGTTGTAGCCAGTGAGCAGTAGAGCCCCAGGACTCAATTGGACCTAATCATGCACTTCCAGTTAGTTTCCCCTTAAAGGGAAATTCAAAATTAAACTTTCATGGTTCAGACATTTTACATTCTTTCCATTTTACTTCTATTATCTAATTTGCTTTGTTTGCTTTTTATCCTTTGTTGAAAAGCAGACTCAGTAGCAGCAGTGTACTACTGGGAGCTAGCTGCTGATTGGTGGCTGCACAAATATGACTTTTGTCATTGGCTCACCTGATGCATAAGAGTGCATTGCTGTGCTTTAACAAAGGATACAAAGAGCATGAATCAAACTTGATAATAGAAGTAAATTGGAAAGTTGTTTACAATTGTATTCTCTGTCTGAATCTTGTAAAAAAGTATTTGGATTTCATATCCCTTTAAATTTAAACAGCTTTTACTTAACCCATTTGTACACAAATATATTATGTATAACTGTTGATCCTTCATATACATGATACATAAGCATTGAGTAATATGTCCCTTTAAATCAATACAAATGAAGCTAGTGATTTATTTATATTTCAGAAAATGTTCCCACTATGATTAGTATTATTGATATTTATATTTAGCAAGCAAACTAACATCAATAGTGATATACACAAATGTAAGCATTACATAGTTTTTTAACTTTGCACAAATACACATTACATTGAGATATTTTTTTAAACATCAAAATCAAAGAAATAAAACAACTGAAAACTAAAACAAAGCAATCAAAAACTATGAGCCCAAGGGTCGGATTTAACAAGCAGGGGATGCTGCTGTCTTCTCCCAAAGTTTCCGGCTCACCAGAAGGGACACTGAACCCAGATTTTTTCTTTTGTGATTCAGATACAGCATACAATTTTAAGCAACTTTCTAATTTACTCCTATTATCAAATTTTCTTCGTTCTCTTGCTATCTTTATTTGAAAAAGAAGGCATCTAAGCTTTTTTCTTGGTTCAGCACTCTGGACAGCACTTTTTTATTGGTGGATGAATTTATCCACCAATCAGCAAGGACAACCCAGGTTGTTCACCAAAAATGGGCTGTCATCTAAACTTACATTCTTGCATTTCAAATAAAGATACCAAGAGAATGAAGAAAATTTGATAATAGAAGTAAATTAGAAAGTTGCTTAAAATGTCATGCTCTATCTGAATCACGAAAGAAAAAATTTGGGTTCAGTGTCCCTTTAAGTTAAGAAGCAGCGGTCGCAAGCTCCTTAACTTGTGGCAGACTGCAATCACCCGGCAGACTGCAATCACCCCGATCTGGATGATTGACACCCCTGGTTAGTGGCCAATTGTCCGCAAATGTGCAGGGGGTGGCATTGCACAAGCATTTCACAAGAAATGCTTGTGCAATGTTAAATGCTGACAGCGTATGCTGTCGGCATTTAGCGATGTTGGGTGGGCATGATTTGCTACATCGAATCATGTCCGCCCGGCATAAAATAAATCTACTCCCATGTGTTTAAACTCTTGTTTGGAGAGACATATTGGGTTGACCCGTAAGGCAGATTTCTTATGATTCTCTAAAAAGGGGGCGTGAAGATGTGCTAGTGAGTGAAAGGCTGCCTCCCATATAAAGTAATGAAGCTCACTGTTATGGGGAATCTGCTAGGGAAGAGCATATGTGAAAGAGAACGCTATACTGAGCGCAACATTTGTTTTTGAAGCACATACAAATCATATTACGCTATTTTCCTTGCATTAACTTCTATTTTCGCATACATATTTTTTCTATCAGTGCAATAAGTGCATTATGTATTTTACGCCAGACGTGCAAGAAAATTTCAGACACGCCCATGCTCGGCCCACTCATCACGGTTGTCATACGCTTTTTACAATAGGAAGATAATGCACACTTTGCACTTTTCTGTACAATTTTAACGTATTTTGAAGCTGCATTGTACATTAAATATAATTTTTACTGTGTACATTAAAGGGATTTGAACCCCATTTTTTTCTTTTGTGAGTCAGACAGAGCATACAATTTTAAACAAGCTTACAATTTACTTCTATTATCAAATTTGCTTTATTCCCATGGTATTTGTTGAAGAGATACATAGGTAGGTGTCTGGAACACTATATGGCAGGAAATAGTGCTGCCACCTAGTGCCCTTGGAAATGTATATAGTGCTGCTATAAAGTGCTCCAGACACACGCACGCTCCTGATTTTACATCCCTGCTTTTTAACAAAAGAGAACAAAGAACATTTGACAAAAGAAGTACAATACAAAGTTAGAAACTGATCGAAAAATTTGGGATTTCATATCCTTTTAAATGCGATTTTCTTGGTAAACGTTAAATGAGAATTTTATGGTGTAATGTAAATGTGCATTTTCATGTATATTATTAATATGAATTTTAATGAGCACTTTGATTTTATTATTGTCCTGTTAATAAGCTTTTATTTTTAGTGAAATTGTTTTGACCTCTATACTGTAATGCAGTTTATGCCTCTTACCAAGATACTCAGTGCCTTTAGAGAATCCTATGAATTTTTATATTTATATATATATACAGTATATATATATATTTAGCACCGCGGAAAGATTTCACTTGTCTGCAGAACTTTAGAGAATTGTGCCCTTTGATTCAACAGAACATTTGGGGCAATTAAGGGCAAATTTTCTTTGCACTGTCAATGACCTTTTGAAATTGATATGGCACCAACAATGTTTGCGTTAATATAATAAAGTAAGATGAAAATAAAAATGATGTTAAGAAAGAACCATGTACTGTATATGTGATACAAAACAACACGGACTTCTGAAACTTATAAAATCAAATTTATATTAAAAGAACTATAATGATCAATTTTTGTTTTTTACAGAAAAATTACTATGTGTGACGCTCTCTGATGAGTCTGTTTATTCCTCTTTATCATAAGTATCTTCAATAACAAAATAATTAGAATAACAAAACTAATTCGCATCTGTCAACATATAAATGTGTAGATACAAGTTTTTATTTACAATTTCTGTTGGTTCAGTCATTACCATCTTTAGTTAGAGATTTCACCCAAATGAACCTTTCCTAAAAAATTCTATAAAAGTATTTAAAATATATATAATTTTCCTTTAAAATCAAAAGTCTGTTTGTGAATTAGGCCTATAAAGAACCATAGAGGTTTCTTAACACACACACATATTCACACATACATGCACACACATATATTCACACATACATGCACACACATATATTCACACATACATGCACACACATATATTCACACATACATGCACACACATATATTCACACATACATGCACACACATATATTCACACATACATGCACACACATATATTCACACATACATGCACACACATATATTCACACATACATGCACACACATATATTCACACATACATGCAAACGCATATATACACACATACATGCACACGCATATATTCACACATACATGCACACACATATATTCACACATACATGCACACACATATATTCACACATACATGCAAACGCATATATACACACATACATGCACACGCATATATTCACACATACATGCACACACATATATTCACACATACATGCACACATACATGCACACACATATATTCACACATACATGCACACACATATATTCACACATACATGCACACACATATATTCACACATACATGCAAGCGCATATATACACACATACATGCACACGCATATATTCACACATACATGCAAACGCATATATACACACATACATGCACACGCATATATTCACACATACATGCACACACATATATTCACACATACATGCACACACACACATATATTCACACATACATGCACACACATATATTCACACATACATGCACACACATATACCTATATGATTTTGATTAAAGCATGGTATGTGCACAACAATTTTCCCCTTAACTTACACAAACTGTTTATTCAGGGAATCTTTAAAACTATTTGCTATAATTCAAAGAATACAATAGATTATTTACTGGCAATATAATATTTCACATGCAAAACCTATTTTTTTCTTTGAGAACATGCACAGTTAAACATGAATATTCCTAATTATAAAATATTTTCTAAAGGCATTTATTAGATTCAACATCCCTGCAGTTTGTTTATGATCTCCATCAAAATCAGAGAAATAGAGTAATTTAATATTATAAAATATAAATCATACATTCATCAAGAACATTGTAAAGTAAAGCAAGTAATGATCACAGTAATATGAACGTGATTGGAATTCTTCATGCACAGGTTTGCTTAGCACCAACAGTTTGTTAACAATACAGTTCTACATTTATACATTGTTTTCTAGACACTTGATGAAGTCTGCAACATGATATTTAATATTGATAAATAGACAGATAGATAATAGATAAATAGACAGATAGATAATAGTTAGTTAGATAGATATGATCTATCTATTATCTATCTATCTATATATTATCTATCTATCTTTCTATATTCTATCTATACATCTATCTTGTCCAAGATTTATCTTTTAGAGCTGGAGACAGATCAGGTTTGAAAAACGTTAGTATCTACAATTTTTCACACACAGGGAAATTCCAAAATGTTGGTCATTCTACAGCTAATAAGGAAAAAGAATGGGAAACTCTTATATAGATAGATCAAGACTTCTGGGAGTGGCACTAACAGTTTTTTGGAATATATTGATAACTGATAAATGATAGCTCTATTCAGACAGTTTGCCAGTCTAGAATATAACCTACATTTAAATGATAGATTATTGTACAGTGTACATTTCTATTAACTGCATAGCTCCTTTGAATTCACACATATATGTGCAGAAATATACATACTACATGCATATATAGACAACAGTATCATAAACCAAATGATATATATTTGAATATCTAGTTGCAAATGAAGCCAAATTAACTTCATTAATAATTTAAGGACCACAAAAACAGCAACTGGATAACTTATAATGTTCTGACCATAAGATTTAAGTAGCAAATTGAACTTGCAGACAACTCAGTGTTTAGAAGCTGCTGCGGAAAAGCTATTTGGCTCTTATAATATTTTTTTTTCATTCGATTAATTTGCCATTACCGGAGCATTTCCTTCACACAATTATTCACAAGACTGGCTTATAAACTTTGTATATATATATATATATATATATATATATATATATATATATATATATATATATATATATATATATATATATATATATATATATATATATATATATATATATATATATATATATAAATGTACTTCCATACAATTGTTATATATATAAATGTACTTCCATACAATTGTTATACATATAAATGTACTTCCATACAATTGTTATATATATAAATGTACTTCCATACAATTGTTATATATATAAATGTACTTCCATACAATTGTTATATATATAAATGTACTTCCATACAATTGTTATTTTATTTCTACAGCCTATCACAATGACAATGTATTTAGTTATACTAAAGGGAACAGGACACTGAAAGGAGTTGTAGACAATGTAAATACACCATAGACAACATAGGAAGAAACTTAAAAGCTGTGCTCAGTATAATTGTGCATTGGACGAGTGCTTACCTGCTTCCAAATATTGATCTTTATGTATGTCTCAGAAAGTGTTCTCAGAAGAAGAGAGTTGCAAGGCACTTGCAAAGCTTACAGAAAACAGAGAACCAGCATCTGTAAAGTGTATAGAGCTGTCCATGGTACCACTTCCATCCCACTGCTTGAAAAGTATCGCACAGGTTTAAGCTCTGATCAAAGGCACTTGTGTTATAGTAGATCTACCCCCACAACCTCTTCCTCCCTACCTTCACTGTACTGGTGGAGAGCTCCTCCCTTACAATCCTATTTGTGCAGATATAAATTAATGGTGATAAAACCAACTTCAGAGTCTGTCTTGCACAGTGCCAACTTTGTGTAGGGATAGCCAACATCTTATCCTAATTGTAATGAGGAGCATCAGTGACTCCACCTCTGCAAATATTTGAGCCTATTCATCCCCAGTATGGACCAGTAATATATGTCTAGACAAATTTATTTACACATTCGTGATTAATAGTAATTAATTAATAAAGCCATTCATGTAATTTTCTTATTTTTAAACACTAAATTATAGTTAATTAAATTTGTAATTATAAAGACCAATTAATGAATGCACCAATACACCCATATATAATGGTTCATATCTATCTATCTATCTATCTATCTATCTATCTATCTATCTATCTATCTATCTATCATCTATCTGTCTGTCTATCTATTTATCTTTTTATTATCTGTCTATCTCCATCTGTCCCTCCACATAGAAACTTGTACAGAAACGGATAGATACACCGATAGACCAATGGAAAGATAGAGCACACACCTATATATTATAAATAAGCACACACATATAAACCTATTTTTATACATTTTTGTTTACTTGCTCAGACACAGATATATAAATACACACAAACACACACATATATATATAGATATGTATAAATATATATATATAAATAAATATGTATATATAGGTATATATATATATATATATACATACAATCATACGTACTATTTTAGGGTTATACCACAGTCTTAAAATCATCCAGTATCGGTCTCAGGGATCTGCACTTTGATCAATGGCCCCTATCAATCCTTTTAAAATCTACTAATATTTGTGGAAAAAGAAACATTCATTATGAATGATAGTTACCCCTTTAAGTATTGATTAGTTGTTTCAAAATTTAATTAAAGATTTTTTTCTCTAGCTCCCAAACTATGATTAACGGTGTTTGTAACACTGCCTTCTATATTACCCTATCAAAGCACTGCCTGTTTTGCTTTTATATATTGTGATTAATGTAATTTAAGATATGTATATTATTTGGGGTAATAATGTAAGCACATTCCACGTACACAAATATGCCCATTCTTATAAATTCCTTTTATACTTTTTCAAAAACTAGATCTGTATATTTTAAAACTATTTCATAATTTTCTGAGCTGTTAAATGGCTTTAGGACAGGGTGACGATGATTAATGTTTTGCCACAATCCTCTTTGAAAAGCAGTCATCTTCCTTTGAGCATTGATGGACACGTCTTATTATGTGATTATTGATAGGAAGCATTTATTTTCCAAGGTAAGAAATGTTTGAACGCATGACCATCAGAAATAAGACAAATGATGTACCGTGGAATTCAAAAGAGAGAAATGGACAAAAAAAATTCTTTAAAATATGTATCATTGAAGTTGGAATATAGTAGCAAGTGTAGCAGTTTCACAATAGAGCTTCAAGATGATTTTGCTTCTGAAATACACTAAATTAAGAAGGAAGTTTAATATTTCTGTATGTGACTATCTATATATATATATTTCTGTCTATCATCTATCTATTATCAAACTATTTATCTATTATTGATCTATCATCTATTATCTATCTATCTTTCATCTATATATCTATCTATCTATCTATCTATCTATCTATCTATCTATCTATCTATCTATAATTTATCATCTATCTAACATCTATCTATCTATCTATCTATCTATCTATCTATCTACCTGTCTGTCTATCTATCTATCTATAGTTTATCATCTATCTATCATCTATCTATGCATATATCTATCTATCTATCTATCTATCTATCTATCTATCTATCTATCTGTCTGTCTATCTATCGTCCTACCTGTTTGTGTTTTTTCTGTCTCCTGTATATATCTCCATAGCTTTGCCTGCCCTGTCTCTCTTTTCTGCTCAAATCCCCCCTCTTTCTACCAACAGCGTGTTAGTTTAAATTCTTGAAAACAAATTCTAAAATGTTGCTGTATTTGTTTTTAAGTGATGAATTGTATTAAGAACAAGAATTTGATTCATTTGGGGGATTATAAAATATTTACATTTAATATAATCCAAAATAAATTAGAACACATTGATGGTTTAGAAAATCAAATCACAAAATATATTTATTTACAATGTTTATTCATTTTATTTCCCTGAATATGCAACTTTATTAATTCCATATAATTATTATTTTTTCTTTTGTACAGATATACAATATATCACACGTAAAGTTTAGACTTGAAAAAAAAAAACAGTTTTCACAATACTCCACTTATTATTTGAAGGATTGTAAGATATGCGTGAAACGTGATTTGGGATTTATTTATTTTTGTCTTGAAATTTTCAAAACAAATACCATAAAATAAATCTACAGAAAGCATTGAGTTGATTCCTATGAAATGGAACAATAAATAAAGTGTATGTTGGTGCATTAATAAATGGCTAAATATTTGATTCCTGCTCAGTAATTCATATTAATATTGGCATATTGTTTAGCTATATTCATAGTCAGAAAACCCCTCATCAGACATATATGGACCTGGCTGTTCCCCAGTATTGTTCATACTATTTATAGCACCATCTTTGTGACTGGCTTTGTGAGATTTAGCTTTTCTTTCTTCCATTTTAATTGTATCATACAGACCTTTAGGTCCCTCATCTAGTAGTATATTTCTTTCTGAATGGGAAGGTTTCATTTGACATACATTCCTAAGTAATAGAAGGGCTGGAGCATAGAGGACATTGGCAAGACCCATGCCAAGGTTAAGCTGAGTAAATCCTGTAGTATGCACAATCTGACTGGCAACTATAGGCCCCATGGCATAAGCCACTGAGTAAGAAATGTCAGCTATGGCATAGACACTTCCATAGACTGATACATGACGGAGATCTACAAGTAATGCAAGGGTTGGCAAAAGGGCAGTATCTACTAGGGCTATTCCAAAGCAGATACCACACAATGGTACAATAAGTTGTCCATAATTTCTACAGGCTGGCACTGTGCAAGAACTTGCACCTATTATGACCATGCCTATGGCACCATAGAACCACTGATACTGAGGATAATTTGCTGCAAGCTTTACAGTTAGAAAAACACCAAGGACATGAGGAAAAAAGGCTGGTAGCCATGTAAGTCCCATTTGCCATTCAGTTGCACCCATTGTGGTCTTCATCCAATTTGCAATGGTGGGCTCAAGAAATGCCAGAGGAATGTTACAGGTTGTGAGAGCCCCTGCCACCACAGCAATGTAAGGGTCTATCATGAGTCTGTGGATGGGTGTGCCCACTGGCATGTTTACTCTAGTTCGATTAGCAAAAGGTTTAATGACTACTAAAAGTAGTATACCATCTATTAAAGAGATACCAGCAAGGACTAGGAAGGGCATCTTTTTGCCTACAAACTGATAAAGGATTCCTCCAAAAGGGGGTGCGACCAAGCTTCCAAATGAAATAAACGCCAAGGCAATACCAAGGGCTTTGCTTCTCTCTGCCTCCTCTGTATATTTATCTGCTATCATAGCTATTCCAGAGGTGTCTGCAAAGGCAGATCCCAAACCTTGGAGGCTTCTTGCAAAGAACAAAGTGGCATAGTTTTCTGCAAATGCAAATATCACTGTAGAAAAAAACATTACAATCAGTCCTATAAAAAGAGGAATGTCATAGCCCACCCTGTCTATGAAAGTCCCAGACAATGGGTTAACTAATAACTGTAGAATGGCTTTAGAGGCAAAGAGGACTCCTATCTTCATGTCTTCATTCTCTACAGGGTACTGGGGTCCTATATAGGATTTATTTGTATTTTGAGAGCTGGAATTTGAATGTTTCATGTGATTTTTATTATCTTCTCTCATACTTGCAATGTAATCAGGTACGATGGGCACAATTACCATATAAAGCATGTTATCAAGGAATAGTGCAACACACACAATAAACAGGACCAGTCTTCTCTGATGGTGAACCTCTTTCATGGCTGTGCCAATTTGCTTAGTTCTTTCACCCATTGCATCAGAGAGTTTTTCCACTGCAGACTTAGCCGTGCCCTGGGAGTTTTCTGAAGCCATTCTGTCTTCTTTCGGTATATCACAGTTATTCATAGAGAAATCAAAGCTTGGAGTTTCCTCACCTTGTAACCTCAAAGTCTCAGAAAAGCAGCTGTTGCATTTGAAAGAACACAACCCGTGAGCTCCTGTAATATAAAGAGCTTAATTAATACCATCAATCAGTTAAATATCTTCCTAAACTATAATGAATAAATTTATGCTTTACCCTTTAATATACACTATTTACGTACACAGAGCATTCCCTCCCCAAAATGCAATAAATGATAATATAGTCCTTTAAAACTGCTAATTTAATTACTGGTCATGGAAATATAATATTTTTCTAATGAAAATAAATCACAGCTTACCATATCAATAATAAAATATGCTTTATTTATTAATATACAATTCCATTATAATAATTCATGTGTTAATTATTACTTGATTGCAAGCATTCAAGTTGCATAATGTCGTATTACATTACTCCAATAAATGGCTTATATCCAGCACAGTCGGGTTTTGACACTTAAAGCCAGTGCTAATATTTGCCTGCTATATTTAATTTGTTTCAGGTACAGGCTGCCTTTTTTAGAATATAAAATCTCATTAATGTTTGAATCATTTCTATCTCTAACAAAACTAAATAAAATAGCAACATCCCAATACCCTAAGTTACAAATAAAACAAGGTGTAAATCACTTACTTTGCTCTCTCTGTGTATGAATCAGTCAGTCCACACAACGCATCTTCATAAGTGAAAGCAACTCTCTGTACCAGATGATATCCCACCCTCTTGTAAACAAATACTTAACTTGTTCTATTATCAAGCTCAGTGCTCCTGGATCTAAGACTCATATCTTCATGCAGCTGAAACATTTGCAAGCTCTGCCCTTAACCAAAGCATCCATCCTTCCCCTTGTGATACCATTGGCACAAACTGAGTTGCATGCTTCTTGATTCCTCAGCCTTTTTTTTTCCACCCAAAGGCTGTGACGCACAGTTAGCTTTAGCCCCCAAGTGGCTACTTTTGGAAGAGGCATCTCCTTATGCTAATTTAACACATGGAAGATCCTCAACCAATTATTAAGGTGAACTCCCTTTCAGCCAGTTTGTAATGCCTGGAGAGGAACTCCCTTAACTTGTTTTATTCTATTCAAAATTCTCTCACTTGTTTGGGAGATAAAGAAAAACACTATTATTTATTTTATCAATAATCCTGTAATAAAACATGTTCCTCAATGGCTGTTTGCTAAAATATTGTGGCAAAAACATTAACCTTTGACTCATGTCTACAGCCAGTTACCAGCTCAGACAAACAGCTAAAATATATTTAGACTAAGCTTTGTAAAAGTCATAAAACTAATTTTGCAATAAGCATGTGTGTGTAATATGCATTCATGTGTGTGTACATGTGTGTGTGCATGTGGTATAATGTGTGTAGTGGGTGTATATATGTGTGTGTGTGTGTGTAATATGCATTCATGTGTGTGTGCATGTGGTGTAATGTGTGTAGTGGGTGTATATATGTGTGTGTGTGTGTGTGTGTAATATGCATTCATGTGTGTGTGCATGTGGTGTAATGTGTGTAGTGGGTGTATATATGTGTGTGTGTAATATGCATTCATGTGTGTGTGCATGTGTGTGTGCATGTGGTGTAATGTGTGTAGTGGGTGTATATATGTGTGTGTGTGTGTGTGTAATATGCATTCATGTGTGTGTGTCCATGTGTGTGTGCATGTGGTATAATGTGTGTAGTGGGTGTATATATGTGTGCGTGTGTGTGTAATATGCATTCATGTGTGTGTACATGTGTGTGTGCATGTGGTGTAATGTGTGTAGTGGGTGTATATATGTGTGCGTGTGTGTGTAATATGCATTCATGTGTGTGTACATGTGTGTGTGCATGTGGTGTAATGTGTGTAGTGGGCGTATATATGTGTGCGTGTGTGTGTGTAATATGCATTCATGTGTGTGTACATGTGTGTGTGCATGTGGTGTAATGTGTGTAGTGGGTGTATATATGTGTGCGTGTGTGTGTAATATGCATTCATGTGTGTGTACATGTGTGTGTGCATGTGGTGTAATGTGTGTAGTGGGTGTATATATGTGTGCGTGTGTGTGTGTAATATGCATTCATGTGTGTGTACATGTGTGTGTGCATGTGGTGTAATGTTTGTAGTGGGTGTATATATGTGTGCGTGTGTGTGTAATATGCATTCATGTGTGTGTGCATGTGGTGTAATGTGTGTATATATGTGTGTGTAATGTAGTATATATGTGCATGTGTGTGTAATGTGCTTGCATATGCGTGTGTGTATGTGGTGTAATGTGTGTAGTGGGTGTAAATATATGTGCGTGTGTGTGTGATATGCATTCATGTGTGTGTACATGTGTGTGTGCATGTGGTGTAATGGGTGTATATATGTGTGTGTGTGTGTAATATGCATTCATGTGTGTGTGCATGTGGTGTAATGTGTGTATATATGTGTGTGTAATGTAGTATATATGTGCATGTGTGTGTAATGTGCTTGCATATGCGTGTGTGTATGTGGTGTAATGGGTGTAGTGGGTGTAAATATGTGTGCGTGTGTGTGTAATATAGGGTATGTGTGTATACATATCTGTCTGTGTGTAGTGCGTGTAGTGGGTGTATATATATATATATATATATATATATATATGTGTGTAATGTAGTGTATGTGTGTGTAATGTGCTTGCATATGCGTGTATATATATGTGTGTGTGGTGTAGTGTGTGTATATATGTGTTTGTGTAATGTCTGTCTGTGTGTAGTGGGTGTATATATATATATATATATGTGTGTGTGTAATGTAGTGTATGTGTGTGTAATGTGCTTGCATATGCGTGTATATATATGTGTGTGTGGTGTAGTGTGTGTATATATGTGTGTGTGTAATGTAGTGAATATGTGCATGTGTGTGTAATGTGCTTGCATATGCGTGTGTGTACATGTGTGTGTGTAATGTAGTGTATGTGTGTGTACATGTCTGTGTATATATGTATGTGTGTGTGTGTAATGTGCTTGTATATGCGTGTATATATGTGTGTGTGGTGTAGTGTGTGAATATATGTGTGTGTGTAATGTAGTGTATATGTGCATGTGTGTGTAATGTGCTTGCATATGGGTGTGTGTACATGTGTGTGTGTGTGGTGTAATGTGTGTAGTGGGTGTATATATGTGTGCGTGTGTGTGTAATCTAGTGTATGTGTGTGCATGTGTGTCCATGTGTAGTGGGTGTAATATGTGTAGTGGGTATATATATGTGTGTGTAAAGTAATGTATGTGTGTGTACATGTGTGTCTGTGTAGTGGGTGTAATATGTGTAGTGGGTGTGTATATATATATATATATATATATATATATATATATATATATATATATATGTGTGTGTGTGTGTGTAATGTAGTGTATGTGTGTGTGTAATGTGCTTGCATATGCGTGTATATATGTGTGTGTGGTGTAGTGTGTGTATAATGTAGTGTATATGTGCATGTGTGTGTAATGTGCTTGCATATGCTTATATATATATGTGTGTGTGTGTATAGTGTGTGTAGTGGGTGTGTATATATGTGTGTGCACGTGTATGTGGTGTAGTGTATATGTGTGTGTAGTGTTGTGTGTGTAATGTGCAAGCACATGTGTGTATTTATTTATGTATGTATGTGGGTGTGGTGTAGTATGTGTAGTGGGTGTGTATATGTGTGTGGTGTAGTGTATGTGTGAAGTGTAGTGTATGTGTGTATATCTGTGTGCATGCATGTGTGGTGTATGTGTGTATATCTGTGTGCATGCATGTGTGGTGTATGTGTATATATACTGTGTATATATATATATATATATATATATATATATATATATATATATATATATACAGTATCTCACAAAAGTGAGTACAACCCTCACATTTTTGTAAATATTTTATTATATCTTTTCATGTGACAAAGCTGAAGAAATTACACTTTGCTACAATGTAAAGTAGTGAGTGTACAATCTGTATAACAGTGTAAATTTGCTGTCCCCTCAAAATAACTCAATACACAGCCATTAATGTCTAAACCGTTGGCAACACAAGTGAGTACACCCCTAAGTGGAAATGTCCAAATTGGGCCCAATTAGCCATTTTTCCTCCCCGGTGTCATGTGACTCATTTGTGTTACAAGGTCTCAGGTGTGAATGGGGAGCAGGTGTGTTAAATTTGGTGTTATCGCTCTCACACTCTCTCATACTGGTCACTGGAAGTTCAATATGGCACCTCATGGCAAATAACTCTCTGAGGATGAAAAGAGAGGGTGGAGAGAGAGAGCAAAAGAGAGGTGGGGGAGAGAGAGCAAAAGAGAGGGGGGAGAGAGAGAGCAAAAGAGAGGGGGGAGAGAGAGAGAGCAAAAGAGAGGGGGGGAGAGCGCAAAAGAGAGGGGGGAGAGAGAGAGCAAAAGAGAGGGGAGAGAGAGCGAGCAAAAGAGAGGGGGTGAGAGAGAGCAAAAGAGAGGGGGGAGAGAGAGCAAAAGAGAGATGGGAGAGAGAGAGACCAAAAGAGAGGGTGGAGAGAGAGAGCGAAAAAAAGGGAGGGTGGAGAGAGAAAGCAAAAGAGATGGGGAGAGAGCGAGCAAAAGAGAGGGGGGGTGAGAGAGAGAGCAAAAGAGTGGAGAAGAGAGAGAGCAAAAGAGAGGGGGAAGAGAGAGAGCAAAAGAGAGATGGGAGAGAGAGAGCAAAAGAGAGGGGGTGAGAGAGAGCAAAAGAGAGGGGGGAGAGAGAGAGCAAAAGAGAGGGGGGAGAGACAGCAAAAGAGAGGGGAAGAGAGAGAGCAAAAGAAAGGGGGTGAGAGAGAGCAAAAGAGAGGGGAAGAGAGAGAGAGCAAAAGAAAGGGGGGGGAGAGACAGCAAAAGAGAGGGGAAGAGAGAGAGCAAAAGAGAGGGGGTGAGAGAGAGCAAAAGAGAGGGGAAGAGAGAGAGCAAAAGAAAGGGGGGGAGAGACAGCAAAAGAGAGGGGAAGAGAGAGAGCAAAAGAGAGGGGGTGAGAGAGAGCAAAAGAGAGGGGAAGAGAGAGAGCAAAAGAGGGGGGGAGAGAGAGAGAGCAAAAGAGAGGGGGGAGAGAGAGAGCAAAAGAGAGGGGGGAGAGACAGCAAAAGAGAGGGGGGAGAGACAGCAAAAGAGAGGGGAAGAGAGAGAGCAAAAGAAAGGGGGGGGGAGAGACAGCAAAAGAGAGGGGGAGACAGAGAGCAAAAGAGAGGTGAGAGAGAGCAAAAGAGAGGGGAGAGAGAGAGCAAAAGAGAGGGGAGGAGAGAGAGCAAAAGAGAGGGGGGGGGGAGAGCAAAGGGTGGGACCGCTGTACTGCAAAAAATGGCCCGTGTACACGGGCTTTAGGACTAGTATATATATATGTATTCTATTTAATTTGTATCTATCTATCTAACTAACTGTCTGTCTGTCTGTAGTCTGTCTGTCCATCTTTCTGTCTATTATCCCTCAATTTAAATGTTATCTATCTATCTATCTATCTATCTATCTATCTAGGGGGTGAGAGAGAGCAAAAGAGAGGGGGGAGAGAAAGAGCAAAAGAGAGGGGGGAGAGACAGCAAAAGAGAGGGGAAGAGAGAGAGCAAAAGAAAGGGGGTGAAAGAGAGCAAAAGAGAGGGGAAGAGAGAGAGCAAAAGAGAGGGGGGAGAGAGAGAGCAAGCAAAAGAAAGATGGGAGAGAGAGAGACCAAAAGAGAGGGTGGAGAGAGAAAGCAAAAGAGAGGGGGAAAGAGAAAGCAAAAGAGAGGGGGGAGAAAGAGCAAAAGAGAGGGGGAGAGAGGGAGCAAAAGAGATGGTGGAGAGAGAGAGCAAAAGAGAGGGGGGAGAGAGAGAGCAAATAGAGGGGGGAGAGAAAGAGCGCAAAAGAGAGGGGGAGAGAGAGAGCAAAAGAGCGGGGAGAGAGAGCAAAAGAGAGGGGAGAGAGAGCAAAAGAGAGGGTGGAGAGAGAGCAAAGGGTGGGACCGCTGTACTGCAAAAAATGGCCAGTGTACACAGGCTTTAGGACTAGTATATATATATACAGTATATATATGTATTCTATTTAATTTGTATCTATCTATCTATCTATTTATATATCTATCTAACTAACTGTCTGTCTGTAGTCTGCCTGTCCATCTTTCTATCTATTATCCCTCTATCAATTTAAATGTTATCTATCTATCTATCTGAAAAAAGAAAGTTGTTCCCTTGATTGAATCCTGAAAATGACACCAGAGCTGTGTTTCATAAAAAGAAAAACTTTATTATAAATCCATAAAACAAAACAAGTGCTCCTGTATGGTTAAAAAATGAGAAAAAGAGTTTGACCGGTTTCGGTCTCTGGGACCGTAGTCATAAACTTAAAATCTACCTGCTGTGCAGGACTTTTAAATGAAATGGTATCCTCCCATTGGAGAATCCAATTCCTCCCATTTGTTAACTGTTTGTTCACTATCTCAAACAAAAAGACACCTTTATTGGGCAGATTATTTGTAAATTTAACACAGGACATTATGTATTTTTTAAACCTAATAGAAGTAGTCAATTCATGAGGGATAGTTAGATGTAATAGTATACTCAAAACTATATATTGAGTTAACCATGGTAATTAAAACCAATACTGATACTAACATGACCATATGTATCTGTTTACCACATATGATTAGATATGTTAATTAGCACATTAAATCAAACATAGTAGTGAACCAATTGTTGATACTAACATGACCATATATATCTATTCACTACATATAACTAGATATGTTCCTTAAAGCCTAAATCCAGACATAAATCCAATTGGATAATTATGCTTGGACAAACCCACAAGTGTTACGCAATCTTGGGATTTAATTCCCTAAATAGTGAGACAAAAATGTAGCTGACATATATGCTGCAAGTACATTATAATACTGTTTAGACTATTTAGGTTTTCATGTAATAAGCTAAATACTATGTATAATGCAATACCATAAGATGGCTACTGACATACAGAGTAAATAATAACCTAGCTTAAAGCTTATTACTTATCCATTAGTTTAGTGGGTATATCCATAAGGTCAACATAAATAGTTAGATGTTAAGTAAAACTATATTGTTACAGACTCCCTCTTGACTGCATTATCTGAATGTAGTACTATCCTGAACTACATGATGTTAATCAAGCAAGAGGGCCAAAATTTCACCTATTCCAATAATTAATAATGTCAAACTCGGAGTTGAATCCAACAGGTAGCAGGCTACCCAATTTGTGTATCCAGTATATTTCCTGTCGTGATAATATCTGGAATTTATCACCCCCCCCCCAGGGGTTTTTTGAATCTGTTCTATAGCCTGCCACCTGAAGGAACCAACTTCTCCATTGTGTACCTCCAAAAAGTGTCTTGATAGGGCAGAGACTGCTCTTTCCTTGCTGATGTGGGCCAAATGTTCTTTTACTCTTGTGCCCACCTCCCTCGTAGTTCTACCGACATATTGTCTATTACAGGAAACACATTCTTCTAAGTAAACCACATATTTACTCTTACACTTAACCCAGCCTCTTGTTTCAAATGTTTCCCCAGTAGTTGCAGAGACAAAATTGTTGGAGACATGGATATACTCACAGGATCTACAGGTGCGTTTGCCGCACCTGTAGGTACCTTTAAAATGTAACCATGAGCTCTCTGTCTGTTTATTCCTTAGAAGACTTGGGGAAAGAATATTGCCCAATGTCATATTACGCTTGTAGATAAATTGGCAACCTTCACTTATGGATTCCCTCAATTGTCTATCTCCTCTGAGAATTGATAAGTTCTTACGTATAACGTTGCAGACCTGATAGTATTGATTAGAGTACGCCGTCACAAACAGAGGCTTCTGATGAGCACTTTGCTTTTTAGTGAGGCCTTCTCTTTTTCGTGGGGCAAGTAAATCACTCCTGTCAATCATCTGCACTTCTCTGAAAGCTCTATCAACAACCTTCTTAGGGTAGTTTCTGGCTCTCAGTCTCTAATTGAGTTTCTCACTCTCCCTCCTGAAATCCTCATCTTGGGTGCAGTTGCGTTTAACACGCAAAAACTGCCCCTTAGCAATCCCTTTAAAAACATGCCCTGGATGATTACTATGGGCATGCAAAATGGAATTTCCAGATATTGGTTTACGGAAGAGAGAGGAGGCGACACTTTTGTTCTGACAATCTGAGGTCAATGTGACATCCAAGTAATTAATACTGGTTTTGTGCCAATCATTTTTAAAAAATACATAATGTTCTGTGTTAAATTTACAAATAATCTGCCCAATAATGGTGTCTTTTTGTTTGAGATAGTGAACAAACAGTTAAAAAATGGGAGGAATTGGATTCTCCAATGGGAGGATACCATTTCATTTAAAAGTCCTGCACAGCAGGTAGATTTTAAGTTTATGACTATGGTCCCAGAGACCGAAACCGGTCAAACTCTTTTTCTCATTTTTTAACCATACAGGAGCACTTGTTTTGTTTTATGGATTTATAATAAAGTTTTTCTTTTTATGAAACACAGCTCTGGTGTAATTTTCAGGATTCAATCAAGGGAACAACTTTCTTTTTTCATATTTTATTGTGGAGTACTGGGACTCCATTCAGCATTTGATTCCCTTGCTTTTCCGTTGGGACTATTTAGCCTATACCTTTACCCCTAGCTTGGAGGGAGGAGCGTCTGGGCTGTGCAGCTAGCGTGATAGAGAGACACCTAAACAAGCCGCCGGAAACACGCTGGGACAGCGGCTGGTCTCCTAGGACGAGGAGAACTGCAGCAATTGCGGGAGACCTAAGAGGAGAAGCCGCGACTAGCGGCACCAACACCGGAGCGTAAGGATTGAAGGACGCTCTGAGTATTAATCAATAAGAAGGAGGAACCGCGAACGGCGATACTCACAAAGAGACGCCAATTACGGTAAAGAGCATATTTCTACCAATAGCCATTTAGCTTGTGACAGTTACTGTTGTGCTGATATATGTATGCTATATTTAAGCTTGATACAGCCTTTGTGAGTGTTGCTTCTGCCTCAAAAGGAATACAACTTTTACATACATATTTTCTTGCCTTAAACTGCCAGCTATCAGTGGACTGCATTGAGTTTGTCTATATATGTTATATACTTGATGCCTACCTTTTCACTGCAGCGTTTAATGAACATTATGGTCTCTATCACCAGCTGCTTGTTGCATGAGTAACGGCCCAGGTATTAGCTCTCAGCACCCACTATATTTGTCTGAGAATTCTTGGTCCACAATTTCTGCTTCATCATTTAAATATCTATCTATCTGTCTGTCTGTTTTTGTCAACAATATCAAGATTTGTAAGGCCATTGTTATGTGTACTTCGCTATCTAATATTGCCACACTAGTCTGTTAATTGGTATTCTATAAAATAATGAATGCACTGTTACTTTTTATTTTTTCATAATTATAGTTTACAAGTGAATGCTGTAGTAGATTTCAGTCTGCAGAACATTTTATTGACACTATTTTAATACACTTGGAATTGTTTAATTGACACACGGTGGATAAGGGATACTTATTTCGCAATGACATTTTTTTTTTTGGAAACTAAATGGTCAGGGTATTAGCAGTGAAGATTATAAGGGGCAATACTGCCCTCTGTTTTCCATCCGTGTAATAAAAACTAATAACTGCTTATTGTAAGTGTAATCTGCAGTATCACTATTAACTTTAAAAGACAAACACAATTTAAAACAATAGCCACAAGTTATGTAAAAGGATGTGTATATATGTGTGTTTGTGTGAATGTGTGTTTGTATATGTGCTGTTTGTGCGTTTATGTCTATGTGCGTATATCTGTGTGTTTGTGCATGTGTATGTATGTATGTGTGTGTGCATGTATGTGTATGTGTGAGCATGTGTGCATGTATGTGTGTGTATGTGTGTATGTATGTGTGTGAGCATGTGAGCATGTATGTGTGTATGTATATGTGTGAGCATGTGTGCATGTGTATGTATGTGTGTGTGCATGTATGTGTATGTGTGAGCATGTGTGCATGTATGTGTGTGTATGTGCGTATGTATGTGTGTGAGCATGTGAGCATGTTGTGTGTGTATGTATATGTGTGAGCATGTGTGCATGTATGTGTGTGTCTGTATGTGTGAGCATGTGTGCATGTATGTGTGAGCATGTGTGCATGTTAGTGTGTTTATATCTGTGAGCATGTGTGCATGTATATGTGAGCATGTGTGCATTTATGTGTGTTTATATGAGTGAGCATGTGTGCATGTATGTGTGTGTATATATGTGAGCATGTCTGCATGTATGTGTATATGTGTGAGCATGTGTGCATGTATGTGTATGTGTGTGTATATGTGTGAACATGAGTGCATGTATGTGTGTGTATATGTGTGAACATGAGTGCATGTATGTGTGTGTATATGTGTGAACATGAGTGCATGTATATGTGTGAACATGAGTGCATGTATGTGTGTGTATATGTGTGAACATGAGTGCATGTATATGTGTGAACATGAGTGCATGTATGTGTATGTGTGTGTATATGTGTGAGCATGTGTGCATGTATGTGTATGTGTGTGTATATGTGTGAGCATGTATGTGTATGTGTGTGTATATGTGTGAGCATGTGTGCAATGCCTGATTCCGCAAAGTCAGCAAAAATAGCCAATTAATAAATTGCAGCATAAATGTTTAATTAGTTCAATATAATTTAATTGAAATAGTAGTTGGGGTAGAAAATAAAAACTTAGTATTCTTATTAAAGGGACACTGAACCCAAAGTTTTTCTTTTGTGATTTAGATAGAGCATGACATTTTAAGCAACTTTCTAATTTACTCCTATTATCAAATTTTCTTCATTCTCTTGGTATCTTTATTTGAAATGCAAGAATGTAAGTTTAGATGCCGGCCCATTTTTGGTGAACACACTGTGTTGTTCTTCCTGATTGGTGGATAAATTCACCCACCAATAAACAAGTTATTTCCATGGTTCTGAACCAAAAAAATAGCTTAGATGCCTTCTTTTTCAAATAAAGAAAGCAAGAGAACGAAGAAAAATTGATAATAGGAGTAAATTAGAAAGTTGCTTATAATTGCATGCTGAATCACGAAAGAAAAAATTTAGGTTCAGTGTCCCTTTAATAATTTAAAAGAGGGACCATTAAGGGCTAAATTACAATTTGAGTGCATAAAAATTAGCTCTACTATGCACTAACATTGCTGAAGCGCTATCAATAGCACTACTAGTCTAAGGCACGCTAACATTTACATGTTGGATATCACCAGTGAGCTAAATCTCTCACATAATAGACTTCTATGGGGTATGCAGTAAAAGTCTATCGTATATCACTTGTGTGCTAAGCCTATGATGCACAAGTAGTGAAATTCTTCATGTATTTCAGTATTATACTATTTTAATTAAAGTTAAGTCTAAAAACTTTAATACATACACATACATACAGACACATACAATTATACATACACACACATACATAGTTACATACATACATATACACACACATAAATACATACACACACATACATACACATACATACACAAATGCATACACACACATACAGTACATACAAGCACACACACACACATGCACACACATACATACACACACATACAAAATACATAGATACACACACATACATCACATACATACATACATACATACACACTTACATACATACATACATACACACACACACACACACACACACACACACACATATATATATATATATATATATATATATACATACACACACACATAAATGCACACATACATACATACTGTACACACATACATACATACACATATATACATACTGTACACACATACACATACATACATACTGTACATACATACACACACACATACATACATACACATATATACATACATACACACACACCAAGGGTCTCAACAGAGAGTATAAACTTACGGCTTTTCTTTAAGGAGTGAATTGTGTCTTTATTATTTGCCTTATGCTCAATTGTATATAAAATATATATATATATATATATATACACATACAGTAAGATACATTGATTATTCCCCCCTTGTGGCTTTCTCCTTTTGTGATATTTTGTGATTTTTTTGTTTTTTGATTTTTATTTTTTGTTATATCTTTGATTGAATTTTTTTGTTTGGATATATAAGGCGTTAATTGCTCCTGAATGGTATGATATGTTTATTCAATTATGACATCAAATGTGGGTAGGATTTCTTTTGCTATATAGGAACAGGATGTTGTCATTGAGCCTGAGGAAGGGGCGGGCACCCCAAAACGTTGCTCTGTACTGTTGCTGTATGTTCTTATAAAGAAATTACCTACATTCATTTAGTGTGCCTGCCATTTTGTATTCCTATACATTTTAACCCATCGACTGGGTTGTGGGACCCTTGAAGTTGCTGAGTATCTCTCCCTCTGTCTTTCCTTTTGAAGTTTTGGCAAATACTTGAGTCCTTTGGAGGTGAGGATCAGTAACATTTGGCTTACACATTATGGCAGAGAAACACAGTACTCACACCACTACCTCTGAGTCTGGGGTCTTTTCCTATTCTGAGGAGGATGCTGCGTTTGCACTTGTAGAAATATATAAGAGAAGAAAGGGCGCCTCCTAGTGGAGCCAGTATATAGTAAAATAATACCTCATATAGTAGAATGGTACTCACAATTTATGAAGGCAGAGATAATGCCTAGGTGAACGGTCTGGGAACTCTACAGTGTCCCAGTTGACTGTGCACGAATGTAAGGGCAGCTCCTCCTGGAAAATGCAATTTTCAGTGGTCTGGAAAGTGAAAAAAATAAAGAGGGCGACTCCTAGTGCAGATCAGCGAGTTATATCTAGCCCACTAACTGTTCCCAACACATGGATACTCACAAGGTGTAGAGCACACTATAGTGCAAATGTAGCCTGCTGGGTATATTGTAGTGGCCCAGCGCACATAAACACCAAGGTTGTATTCTGCTCCAGAATCTTTCAGGCAAACAAATGATGAAAAGGAGACTCCAGTAGAAAAAGAATTATTTTATGATCCAAATATTAAAAACAATTCACATATAAAATATACAAAAAATCATCAGTAAAACACACTACGCGTTTCTCAGCGCTAGCCACGCTGTTTCCTCAGGCAGGTAATACTGATATGTGACTGGAGTCTCCTATTTATGTAACCACTAGCCTATGTTGGGACCAATAGCCCGTGTTGTGACCAATAGCCTATGTTGTGACCACTAGCCTATGTTGTGACCAATAGCCCATGTTATTACAGGCTACACCCTGGTTACACCCTCTAACACAGGTGTTGATATAATTAATTACATTCACATTTGTGATGGCCAATGAATACAATGTGTTTTCACTAAAAATTAACTAATAAAAACAATAGTTGATGACATTACATACATACAAAATTATAACATATAATACATAATAATCTATAAAACTCTAACTGAGATCTAAAAAATAGTAAATACATTTGTTAAAATAAAATAAAACCACTCAGTGTGTACCGTATCTTATGTGCTGAGACCTACTAAAGCAAATATTCTCCCGATATCATTATTCTCTTGTGAATCAGGGTGCCTATTATTATGTGTATTAGACCGAACTACTTGTTTGTGTTTAGTTTCAGTTATTTGGTTTTGTAAACCGAATGTGTGTTTATAGAGTATTACAGCAACATTTCTCTATAAGAGCGCTGTGCAATTGTTAAGCCAATCAAAATAGCACTACGGGAGGTGTGTATGTCTGAGCCAATGGCTATGTAACCCAAATGTACTTCCTTTTTGTTCACATTAACACCACCTGATATCGTTGTTTTTTTGCAAAAATAAAGGCACCTATTGTTACGTGAATTGTACCAAGCTTCTTGTTTTCCATTAGTCTTTGTTAGTTAATTTTTTGTAAACTGAATGTATGTTAGAGAATAGTGCAACAGCATTTCTATATAGCGTAGCTGAATTGATCAGCCAATCAAATCACGCTGCAGGAGGTGTGTGTATCTCAGCCAATGGCAGTGTCTTTCTATTTTAAAAGACTGTTCAGATACAAACAGTATCACCAAAGTGCTTCTTTCAACCCACACTGTCACCAGCATGGTCTAGGCATTTTGTATTAACCCCTTGAATGCTAATGACGGCTCTGAACCGTCACAGAGTTTCCCTCTCTGGTGCTAATGACGGCTCAGAGCCGTCACTAGCACTTTCCCAACTTGAGGGAGATCTAGGGGCTCCCACCCGCTCCTACCCCGGCGATCGGTGCTGCATAATGAAAGGCATCGCTGGGGCTTCTGTTTTGCGTGGTGATGTCACGCGCAATAAACGTGATGACGTCACCGCGCAACTTTATTTAACATTAACAATGTTAAATATAGGAGCAGGGGGCATGCTGCTTAGAAGCCTGTATCTCAGGCATCTAAGCAGCTACAGACCCCCAAGACCCACCATTGGAAAGGTAATCGCCTAACCTTTCCAACAGTGTAAGTCTTGGGGATCTGAAATAAATAAAAAAATATATAAAAAAAATATTTTTAAAAATATTAAATAAGAAAAAATTTAATAAAACCTTAGCACCCAGGTGGTAAAGTGCTTAGCACTCAAAGGGTTAAAAAAGGTGCTAAACAAAAAGAGAACAATAATCAACACGTGAAGATAACACGCCGATCGTGTATGAGGCCAGTGATCCAAAACGAAACATGAGCTGCACAACCCATAACTAGATGCCAAGCGTAATGTGTGTAAATGTGTGATGTGCTAATTGGACCGCCAATATCAGATATAAATATTCCGACATTGTGTGATTGTGGTGATTGTGGTGATGTGTATTCCGACAATGTGTGATTGTGGTGATTGTGATAATATGTATTCCGACAATGTGTGATTGTGGTGATATGCAATTGGACCGCCAATCAAAGCAGTGCTGCGGTGACTGTGTGAACCTAAGCCGATGACTTTAAGTTCCTAAAACTATTCTAATCAGCGCAGTATAACAGATGCAAAAATAAAATAAAAGCCACCAAAATTACATAAAGTGTTGAAGTAAAAGTGTACTGTAAATGTAAAGGTGTGGATTTCTATTAGAACAAAGGTACCATATCAATAAAGTATCTTCATAAAAAACCACATGATTGTAGCTAACAACCGTGTGTATAGTTTAATGTGAGTAATATGCCCTCATTAATAATAAATATTAAATAATAAACGTGTAGTATGGGTGGCCAGTCCAATAAGCTTACCTAAAATATATAAATCCTTAAAGACAAAGAATGAAATCCTATCGCTAGAGTGTTGGAATAGCTGTGTTTAACCAGCTATATCTCCTATAAAAATTTTGTGTCCGTTATGTGATAAATTTATAACAACCTAATGTGCATATAAATGCAAGTCAAATAACTCGCAAAGAGGATAGTCTATAACAATCTTACAAATAAAGTATAAACAGATTAATTTAAGCCTTACACTAAAAATATTACAATTTAATGTGGATTAAATCTCACAACTGACTATGAGACATGCTACATACAAGTGACTCTAGAAAGTCATTACAATTCAATGTGAATTAAATCTCATAGTTGACTATGAGACATGCTACATGCAAGTGACTCTAGAATGTCATTACAATTAAATGTGAATTAAATCTCACAGCTGACTATGAGACATGCTACATACAAGTGACTCTAGAATGTCATTACAATTAAATGTGAATTAAATCTCATAGTTGACTATGAGACATGCTACATGCAAGTGACACAATAAAGTGAATGTGTGAATGATTGTGAATTAGTAAGAAATAGGTGAATCTAAATTTGAATGAAAAATGAGGAAAGTGTAATGTATAGGGAGAAATAAAAATCACTGCATGTGAATGTATATGATGGAATGAGATATACATGATGTGTTAATATACATGTATTACATAACTAATAAAGACCACATGATAGCCATTTTTATAGCCCACAAACCTAGATCTAATAATTTAACTCAAGCAAATATAAATGACGATAGTGACAATATGGGCTCAAAGTGCAATGTTGCAAAAGTATGTATATATAGAAAAATGAATATATTCCAAATCCAATTACAATAAATAATAAAATGTATATCATAATACAGTGTTTGAATGTGTATATGTTTAAAATAGCAGTATGAAGTGTCATTACTTGAACCAATCTATGATTTACTTTAGAAAGCAGCAGTGTCTATGACCTCGTTGAGGCCCTCCGGATATAGAGAACCAAATTTATATATCCAGAAGGTCTCCCTTTGACGGAGTCTAGACATTCTATTTTGTGAGTTGATAGCAGGAATCATTTCTAATGGAGTGATGTAGACATTTGTTTGTACCATGTATACTGGAGTGGTGTCTGGAAGTACTGTATTTGTCAGACCCTCTTAGGATACATCTAAGATGTTCTGACCATCTTTGTCTAATTTTTCTGCAGGTGCGGCCTATATATTGTAGGCCACACAAACATGTTATGCAATAAACAATGTATGTAGAGTTGCAGGTCCATTTTTTGTGTAAGTCTAAATGATTCTCCTGTACTATTGGATGTGATGGTCTTTGAACCATTAGTGATGTATTTACACATATTACACCTACTCTTGTTGCATCTGTAAGCTCCTATTAGAGGTGACTGATTATAGATTGATGGTACCAATGATGTGTTAACTGGGATACTAGATTTTTGTTTGCACATCACTACTTTTCTCTGTGCTAGTTTTTCTTTGATTGTTGGTGCTCGTCTAAACGTACACTGTGGTTTTTCTCCTAAAATGGATTTGAAAATAGGGTCTCTTCTAAGTAGAGACCAATGTTTAGATAGAATTTTCTTAATTTCCTTATGGTTATCGTTATATCTAGTAATAAAAGTTGATTCATATCCTGAGTCATGAGCCGGTTCATTTTTCTTTTTGTTTATTAACAATTCCTCTCTGCTTAGAGAACGTGCTTTCTGATAACCAAATTCTATCAGTTCAACCGGGTAATGTTTTTCCCTAAATCTATCTTTTAAAATCAGACTTTGTGTGTCATATGTGATGGTATCTGTGCAATTCCGTCATATATTCTTCTAAACTGGCTATAGGGTATATTCTGTTTCCAACTGGAATAATGATTACTATAGTAGTCTAAGAAATTGTTACTGTTTACTGTTTTGAAAAAAGTGCAGGACTTGATGTGGTTATCTTCATCCCACATCAATGAGACATCTAGAAAGTCTATCTTGTCTTCTTGTATATTCCAAGTAAACTGGATGCCCATATTATTCGCATTCAGTTCATTTTGAAAAGCAGTGAGGGATTGTAGGGAGCCTCTCCAAATAAAAAGCAGGTTGTCTATGTAACGGCCATAGAAAACCAGACTTTGCTCCCATCTTGCATCATAGATGTATTTGGATTCAAAACAACCCATAAAAAGATTTGCAAAACTGGGAGCAAATCTGGTCCCCATGGCCATTCCCTTAATCTGGATATAAAAATTATCAAGAAATTGAAAATAGTTGTGGGTCAATATAAAGCCAATAAGTTATAACAGGTAATTCTTCTGAGTATTAGACATATATAAATCTTCAGTTTTTCTTATGCCACATAATCCTAAAACCCCATACATTTACATATTTCCCAAGGTCCACAAAGACCTCCTTAATGATCCACCGGGGAGGCCTATTATGGCTTCAGTAGATTTACTGTTCAGCCCTGTATCTAAATTTTTGGAAAAAAAATTAACGCTCCTGGTTATGGAAGGTAAAACCTTTTTAAAAGACACTGGGGATTTCCTAAGTAAAACAAGAGGCTTTTCAAATTTGCCTAAGAATGTTATTCTAGCCACTTGGGATGTACTAGCTTATACACTATTATTCCCCATCAAGATTGGTTAAATATGACTTGGGAAGCTCTCACAAGTTCTGGCAAATATTCTAATATTCAAATGAATTTTTTATGGAACTACTTGAATTGATTCTAACTCATAATTATTTTTCCTTTGACAGCAATTTTTTTTACAACAACGGGTACTTAAATGGGTTCAAATATCGCCCCTGCTTATGCCTGCCTCTATATGGATGGTGTTGAAGAACATGTGGTGTATACTGATTTTGAATACCACAAATGTTTGGCATGGTGGAGGTATATTGATGATTTGTTCATCTTGTGGGAGGGTGACATTGAATCCATTTAAGCATTCTGTTTAAGGATCCAAGCTAAAGTCCCAGCCCTTCAATTTACTACTAAATATAATGAACCCACTATTGACTTTCTTGACACTGTAGTTATACATATGGGGGATCCTTTTGAGACTGGCATTTTTAGGAAACCTACAGATAGGAATACTCTCTTGTTGAGACAAAGCCATCACCCTCCTAGGGTTTAATAGTGTACCCAAATCACAGTTACTTAGGGTCAGGAGAATAGTGACCGATCCTTCCACCCAACGATTGCGCTTAAATGAGATGTGCAACCAATTTAAGGAAAGGGGTTATTCTGAGGAGGATCTGGCCTTTTCAAGAGGAGGAAATGTTGAATATCCAACATTGTTTGCGGGGGTGTTTTAAATCTTGTGCACTTCTCTGTACCGCCCATGGGCGGGATAATTTTAATATACACTTTATCCACCACACAAAACACTGTCAGTGTAACAATTACTTAAAATACAATATACAAAATATCCCAATGTGTCTTATACATATATAACGAAAGACAAGCAAAATTAAAAAAGCATAAATAGAAAAAAACATATATAGGAAGAAACTTTCTTTAAAACCATTACATATAGGCCTGAATGTCGATATCTATATTCATGCCTTTTGGATGTACGCAATATACTTTAAAAATCCAATAAGTCTCACATTTTCTCAATTTTAAAATCTGTTGTACTCTGCTGGGGCAATCCAATCTATCGCCTGTATTTTCAACGATTGAGGATTACTTTTATGACAATCTAGGAAATGCACACTATTTTTACTTATTACTTATTTTTGATATTGTATAAGTTTTCACTAAATCTTTTCCTGATTTTCCTTTTTGTGCGGCACACGTAAAAAAAAGGCTGTGCACACCCACAGGTTAAAAGGTATCACAATTATTTTATGTTTTATATCAAAAGTTTGAGAGCAACGAGAATTATGAATTGTGGTTGACCGGTTAATGTGATTACACATACTGCATAGTGGTTTACTACATCTAAATGTATCTTTCAAATTTGTTAACCAATTGGTATTTTATTTTGCTATAGATTGTGTCTTTAACTAACTAGGAGCCAGCATGTTCTTTAGATTGCTCTTTTTTATAGGTAATTTGTGGTTAACCACCCAAAGTTGGTCCCAATATGGGTTCCCAGTGTTTATTCAAGGTCCTTAGGATCAAAGAGGCCCCCTCATTATATGTTGTGACAAAACTTACACCTTTATTATTATTGTAATTATTTTTATTAGTCTTTCCTCTATTATTAATATTCTTAAAGTTCTCATTTGGTTTTAAAAGACTTGATTTATCTTGTGCCAAAGCTTTTTCCTTAGCTTTTTCTATGACATCTGCATTGTACCCCTTCTCAATAAATGTATTAGCTAGAATTTCTGATTCTTTCATAAAAACACTAACCTTAGTGCAATTTCTTCTCATCTTTAGGTATTGACTGTAAGGTACATTCTCAACCCAATTACGTTTATGTGCACCTCTTGCATCTATAAAACTATTCTCTGTTGGTTTCCTATAATTGGTTACAGATATTTGATTTTGATCATCTATGAACAAATTCAAATCTAAAAATGCAATGTTGTGTTATTATTAATATGTTCATATTTTTTTTTGTACATCCTGTAGTGATCCTTTCTATAAAATTATTATGTTATTCAATTGGGATTCACTTGTAATAGTTCCCTAAGAAGTTAGGTTACAGAGTCCCAGTGGCAGACCTGGGTGATCATTCAATACATCCCCATTTATTACTGTAGTAGCCAAAAACTCAGAGGTGTCAACTGTCTTTCATTTTTCAGGTAGTGTCTTTTTTACACACTCAGTGCCCTACACAGAGCAAGGAGAGAGGAAATAGAGGTAGAGAGTGGATTTAAAGCACCATGAAGGTATCAATAGACAATAGAAGCTGAGGTCCTCTAGTACGTCCTGACATTTAGTTTTGTGAACATGTTGCCCCAAGCAGAGCTTATATTAGTTTTCCCTTATAAAGGAGTGTATAGAGTCACCTGCAATTCATATGGAAACCAAAATACAAGTACATTATAAAAAGTACCAAAGAAAAACATCAACAATCATCATAGAACTCAAGCCCTCCAAATGATTATTTTACAACTGAGCTAATGGAGAGTAAATTTGATTGAAAAAAATAATATATTGCTGTGGCACTGCTTAAAATAATCAGGACTGTATAGGATTGTTTAGTGAATAACTGGTGTTACATCTTATTGAACAGACAGACACACCTGCATATGTGCCTGCAGCTTTCTTCAAAGCCGTTCTCTTGTTTTTATTCATTACAGGTGGTGGTGGGTGAAGCTCCGCCTCTTCATACTGGGTGGCGTCACCTTGGAGCACACGTATTATTGCACCATGTGACAGGAGCAGTGCACATTCACAGTTTAAAAGCTGCATAAGAAATGGGAAAAGCACACTCAGGATTAATTTAATTCAACCACTGCAAAAATGTACAGCTCCTACCAGGGTCACCCTTAGCATTTGCGGGCCCATGGAATGACAAATGTTTGGGGCCCCATAGCCCAGTGCTCTTATTCCCCTCCCCCGTATACCCTGCCCCCTGTATGGCTCACCCCTGTCCCAACATTCAGTGTTACCTATATAGAGAATAACAGTGTATATTAAGTCTCCTGATATCATAAACACTTCTTCATAAACTCAATACAGGATATACAATGCACCTTCTCCTACACTCACCCCTGAAATTGCGGGGCCCCTCAAAGGGTGGGGCCCTGGGCGGGCGCACTCTTGCCCTGCCCATTGGGCAGGCCTGACTCCCAGACTGAGTCAAAAGAGGGGAAACAGTAGCATGGTGAGTAGTATCTATTTGATTGTAATTGTACCCAAAAGATTATTGTCCCTTTAACATAGGGCCTGGATTGCAAGATTTTTAAAAACTGCTTTGGTAAATGAATTAAGAGTATTTCTTTTTTAATTTCCTTTGATTTTCTTGTTGATTCATTTGTCTTCATACCTTTCATGAAGAAATATTATAGTGTTTGAAATATACTCTTTAAAAAGCACAGTGTTTGAAATATAATCTTTAAAAAGCACAATACAATATGTGGGAGTTAAGTACCCTTTAAATAGCAACACAAAAACCCTTCTCCGTAGTCAAGAACACATACTGGTAACCAGATGCAAGAGTAAAAGAGACATAGTAGTCATGTTCAAACTGAACACTGGTGGAAAGGTAATGTTTTCAGTAACATATTAACAATATTCCTCTGGGTTTGTTTATTTTTTAATTTGACACTTTTCCTGGAAAGTAGCACAGAAATATTATATTCTTCCATTGCCCAATAAAAGGTTTTTCTGAATTACTAATTATCTTTGACACAACTGATATAATCTACAGCAGGGTTCTTCAAACCACGGGTCGGGACCCATTACTGGGTCACAACACCATGTTTACTAGGTCACGACTTGTGTCTGTTGAAAGAGAGTGTGTGTGTTGTATGAGAGTGTGTGGTGTGTGTGTTATAAGAGAGAGAGCGTGTGGTGTGTGTGTTTTAGGAGAGTATGTGTGGGTTGTGTGTGTGTGTCTGTTGTATGAGAGTGTTTGTGTGTGTGTGTGTTGTATGTGAGTGTTTATGTGTGGTGTGTGTGTTTTAGGAGAGTGTGTGTGTGTTGTATGAGAGTGTTTGTGTGTGTGTGTTTGTGTCTGTTATCACCTTTTACAACACCTACAATTTTGAGTACAATCAGAAATAAACTATGCACACATTTCAGTCACTTTCCCAAAAATTGCAGCTATCCTGTTATAGATTACTTTAGAAATGTTCAGACCAACCATACAAATAGGGTCACGAATGTATGTGGCAACATGGCACTAAGTCTTGGGGGAAAAAGTTTGAAGAACATTGATCTACAGCTCATGCACAGTTTGAAGTACCAGTATTGGCTAATTACCCTCAGTGTTAAGTAGGAGATATGCCCATGTTAGCAGGTGCTCAGACAACCAATTGACAGCTGAGACAGTCTCTAAATGTGAATGTGAGGCTACTTTCAAACCACCTACAGAGCATCTTCCTATGTCTAAGTACTTCAAACCCCCCCTGACTGCCTATAGATAGTTTCTCTTCAGTAGCAATGTCACAGTCCTCCACATTAGGTCTATTGCAGTTGCAATATTTTGGTAACCCCATAGAATGACTGGGACAATATTTAAAAATTGACCCATGAATGATTCTATCTGTGTTAAGGGCTTGAAAAAAGTAGAGAAAGTAATGTATTATTTTATGTATAGAGTAGAAGATTTATGATATCTTGGCAAACAGTTTGAATATACACCTAAATCTATCCAGGACATAAAAAAATCTAGTAATTTCATTTAAACTAATACATGCTTTAAATTAGTTTGTTCAAATCAGACCTAAACCAATCATTTTTGTATAAGAAACAATGAAAATCCCCCAGCCTAGGTTTCATTCTTGAATTCATGGTGAGAGACTTTTAGGTCCATGATACCATTGTGGTTTAAAGGGACAGTAAAGTCAAAACTAAACTTTCATGATTCAGATAGGGCATGCAATTTTAAACAACTTTCCAATTTACTTTTATCATCAAATTTGCTTTGTTCCCTTGGTGGTATTTTTGAAAAGCTAAACCTAGCTAGGCTCAAACTGATTTCTAAACAGTTGAAAACCGCCTCCTAGCTCAGAGCATTTTGAAAGTTTTTCACAGTTAGACTGTGCTAGTTCACATGTGTCATATAGATAACATTGTGCTCACTCCCGTGAAGTTATTTAGGAGTCTTCACTGATTGACTATACTGCATGTCTGTCAAAGGCACTTAGATAAGGAGGCTGTCTGCAAAGGCTTAGATACAAGGTAATCACAGAGGTAAAAAGTGTATTACTATAACTGTGTTGGTTATGCAAAAACGGGGAATGGGTAATAAAGGGATTATCTATCTTTTTAAATAAGAAAAATTTTGGTGTAGACTGTCCCTTTAAGCATTACAATTCAAACAAGAGTTTCAAGCTCTATAATATATACAGAAAAACAGTAAACAAAATTTGTGAAAAATAATCATATATATTTTCAGAAAAAATGAATTAATTGAAACCAACTTATTTTTATTTATTTTGCCATTAGTTACAATGCAAACTAGCTAAACAACATAACTCAATCACTACCAGTCTAGAATCCCCATGAAATGCTACATTACACTGAATTACCCACGCAGTTTGGTACATTTTCATTCATTAGTCAGCAATGAATATGTTACCCATATTAAATGATTGGTTACATAAGTCATTGATTAAACCCACACCTACTTAATAAATGCTTAATTTACCAGCTGGTGAAATATGGTTTTCACTGCAAGAGAATTCAAGCAAGTAGCTGTGACAGTTTATTATATGTCAGCAAGTTGAAGGGTAATGGAAACTGGTTATAAATTATATCTAATAGAACCTGACAGATGCATATTTAGACATATTAATTAATCTGAAGATTTGGCACCTTCATTTGTCTATAATCTTGTGAGTTATGCCAGAGGTTTAATGTAAGTTCCAGCTACTTATGAATGCACAGTTTGGGAAAGAGACGGGACAAATGAAACAACAGACCTGACATGTAGAATAGAGTGGTCCTAATATCTAGTCCTAATGGGCATATCCAGCTGTTTTGTAATTTAGATGCAGTAATATTTTACATGAACAACTTTGTAACAACAAATTCAGTAAATGAGAAGTATAGTTATAGATATTTTGCAATGCAAGATAAAACTGAATATGAATGAAGGGTGATCTTTCTATCTATCTATCTATCTATCTATCTATCTATCTATCTATCTATCTATCTATCTATCTATCTATCTATCTCTCTCTCTCTATCTATCTATCTATCTATCTATCTATCTATCTATCTATCTATTGAAAATTGGCATGGCCAAGTGCTGCAACTTTACAATACAATTATTATTTTATTAAATTTGTGGCACTATAAACCAGTCTGTGAATTATTATTAAGGGAATCTGCACTGTGTATTTTGCGACAATGGGCATAAGTGGGCAGAAATTGAGTAAAACTGAGTAGCCACTGCCTTTTTTCAACAAAGTCGGATGTCTGGCCCCTCTACAGTGTTGCAAAATATTACTGTGTTTCTTATTTTAAATAAATATCCTTTAGTGAATTTGATGTTTTCCTCTTTATCTTCAAGGAATGAGAATATTCTAAAGAGAATATTTTTGCTTCAGGAAAACTCTTCAATCTGACACAAACATTTTCAAAGAAATAAAAAAATTATGATCTTAAGAATGTGTTACCAGGGCACAAATCAACTTGTTAAAATACTGGCTGTAAAATACTTAGGGGTCAATTTATCAAGCTCTGTACGGCCGAAGGCTCGCCAGAAACAGAAGTTATGAAGCAGCGGTTTAAAGAACGCTGCTCCATAACCTGTCCGCCTGCTCTAAGGCGGCAGACAGAAATCAACCCGATCGAATGCGATCAGGTTGATTGACACCCCCTGCTAGCGGCTGATTGGTCGCGATTCTGCAGGGGGCGCATTGCACCAGCAGTGCAATGATAAATGCCAACAGCGTATGCTGTCAGTATTTATCGATGTGCAGCGGACATGATACGCTACATTGTATCACGTCCATCCGCACTTTAATAAATATACCCCTAAGTCACTTTATAATCTGTAACTGTTACAGAACAGCTTCATGGCTGCTCCATTTACCTCAGTTTACCCTCACAGTCATGGAGGGGTAGGGCTTCTAAACACATAATTGTATGATAACTGCTTCACTCTTGTGTAGCTCTAAAATGGAGGTTACATAGTGAGGCTTCCAAAAATGGCCACTGCCATCTATGAACAACAGGAGCCCCATTACAAAGTTGAATAGACCACTTTGTAATTACAAGACTTTTCTGCACGTTTGCAATAAATTAGCATACCAGATGAATGTGAAAATGTACTGAATAAATTAACACTTTGTTCCAATTGATCTTTAATGGTCAGACTCCTTTCTACCACAAAGGAACATGAATTTAGATTGCAGATAAAAAACATGTCCATCAAGTCTATTCATGTCTTATTTGGCGTAGCCAGTCTAGGCTTGTTACAGAAGTAGACAAGGCTTGGAACTGCCATTTTGTTAATAAAACTTGCATTGCTTTAATGATCTTATCATATCACCCAAGCTAAGGCCAATTAGGGACAGAAATGTGTCACTTACAACTCTCAGAATAAGTAAACCCATTATTTTTCAAGTTAAATTATAGTAAAAGAAGGCAAAAAAATAATTGAAATATACATTTTTATGTGATTAAACATTTTATATCACCATATTATAGTGTTTAATGTCTCTTCAATTACCCTTTGAGCTAATAATGGTCTGCTAGCTTTACGATCATATCATAGAAATATTGACTATTACTATAATACTACTAGGCAATAAAATGTATCTGATTCCATACAATCCTCTACACTACTTAATCTCGAGATACATTACCTATTGCACCAAATACTAATGGCAAGTCTTTGTTTTGTTCTTTTCTTGTTATCTGTATTGTATCATTAGGTACACTTGGCGTGTACTCCTTGATCAAGTACTCTGAGTTATGGAATATTATATTAAATACAAACTCTTGCCAATGTCGCAGTGCACCAGGGACGAGATGGTAGAAGGGCGGAGTATTTGCAGTACAGCCCCATTACACGCCAACTGCAGGAGCAAAGACATTGAAAAACGACAGAAGGTGACTTTTGCATTTTTATAAATCCATCTACAATGGAAAAGTGTAACAATAAAAAGCCCCTCTTTCTCAAAATAATATAATGCACTGGGAAAAAACCCTCTGCTTTTTCTTTAACAGAATTTGGAAAAACCAAACACATTAAGTAGCATTTCACCTTCACTAAAGAATTACTGATATATAATAATAGAGCCAAGTAAGCGCATTGGAATCTTGCCTTTAACTTTATTAGCCACTTCATTTGATTACAGCATCTCTTTTAATCAAAGGTATGGCCATTTCCTCTTTCTTAATGGAACTAGGCTGGGTCATGTCTGGAAATTGCTACAGTAGCTTTTCTTGTTCCTGTCTCTAGGGAGCCAGATGTCATTTATTACTGTTAAAGCCCAGCTGAATTATACTTGTAAAATATTGCTAAATTAATTTAGGTGGTTCAATAAATCACATAATTGATTAGCCCCGGCTAAATGTCTGCGTCACTGGCTTTAAATAGTTTTGTGAACCATTTCTTATTTTACTGCAGTGATCGGACACCAGATTAAATCATTTTATTTCCCCCCCTAAATTTAAAGGGACATAATACTCAAAATGTTTCTATTATGAACATTAAAGACCATCATTTATACATGTTAAAAAAATATTTATTCAAAAAAGGGGGTTTTAACTAAAAGCTTTTTTTTAATTTAAAGTGTGTTATTATTTACAAATGAGTCCTGGGACTCTACTGATACAGACATCATCCACATAAATACACTTTAAAACCTTTTTTTTTTTTATTAAACGGAGCAGAAAAAAACTTTAAGCAACAACCTTCAGGTCTATTGGCTAGGGTGACCATATTGGTGCTTTAATAAGAATGAAAAATACATATGTCAGGGCTGTTTAAAGAAATGTTTTGAATAATATTCCATTCTAAGAGCCCTGACATATGTATTTTTCATATGTGTCCCTTTTTAAAGCGGCAATTTGGTCACCCTACTATTGGCATATAGGGATGTGGAAATCTAGTTTTCTTGCATGTATATATATATATATATATACGCCAGCTCCATTGTTCCTAACTGGTGGGCACCTGATACTGATACTGAATTTATGCTGATGAGTGGATAAGACCCCGTATATACTCATACTCCAAGGAGAGCCCTGTACTCCATACAGGATTGAAAGCCTGGAAATACTGAGAGGGCCAAAATCCAGATACAGTCCCGGTCTGGTTTTTACAACGAGCTACACACTTACCTCATACGTTTGAGGTGCCTGGAAGTAAGTAGGAAACGAAGCCCGTTACGGGATACACTGTTGTTACATATCTACCTGAAGCAATTTGGATATTGGACATATTTACTCGAACTACGATAAATATTTTTACATAACCGTTACCTCCATTTTTTAAATACGTTTGAACTCCTGCATATTGAAAATAGAGTGTTTATTAGATATTGAATATTAGATATTTAATATCGAGCTGCTATTACTGTCTCCTAGTGATATCATTATCAGCAACATTGTTACTATTTTAATTGTACACTGATGCAGTTCTGATTTCATAGATATTATACAAGCATCCTTTTTAGTATTCCTATACATCCTTTATGCGCGATTCGTATGTGTACCTATATACTATAAATCTTTATACTACTCATAGGGGGCCATTTATCAAGCTCCTTACAGAGCGGCCCGTGTTTCTGGCGAGTCTTCAGAATCTTCTAAAGACCGCTACTCCATAACCCTGTCCGTCTGCTCTGAGCAGGCGGACAGGAATCGCCGGAAATCAACCCGATCGAGTACGATCGGGTTGATTGACAAAAAATATGTACTGTACATCCTATACTTTTCCCAGCTATTCCCACACACAAATTCACAAGAAATAAATATTTTGACATTCCATAGAAAAAGAAAAATATTTATAGGGCACAGAGGAATTAAAATAACACAATATGATTTATACAAGTCTTGAATTTAAGTTGCTGTACTAATGAATAGAAGCTTAATTACATTTCATGTTGTACATGTTACAACAGTATAGCAGGGCTTGGTAACGCCTTTGTATAACAGTTCTGTTGCACAGAGGGCTTTGAGAATGCTTAAAGGGCCACTAAACCCAAAAAAATTCTTCATGATTCAGATAGAGAATACAAATTTAAACAACATTACAATTTACTTCTATTATTTATTTTGCTTTATTTTTAAGATATCCTTAGGTGAAGAAAAAGCAATATACATGGGTGAGCCAATCACACAAGGCTTCTATGTGCAGGAACCAATCAGCCGCTACTGAGCCTATCTAGATATGCTTTTCAGCAAAGAATATCAAGAAAATAAAACAAATTAGATAATAGAAGTAAATTAGAAAATTGTTTAAAATTGCATGCTCTTTCTAAATCATGAAAGAAAAAATGTGGGTTTCATGTCCCTTTAATGCAAATAACTACCTTTCAAAACAAGAGTAAATCGGAAACCTCATGTGACTAGATTCACTAACAGTCTCTCCTCCTTTTCAGACTCTCCTCTTTCTATTTCACCTTTTTTATTTTATAAAGCCTTTTACTAAAGCATGTTTGCTCTGGCAATCTGGCATCATAAACTTACAGAATCAATACAGACTATAGAACCTTCAGAGAACCTACAGAAGCAATACAGACTATAGAACCTACAGAAGCAATACAGACTATAGAACCTACAGAAGCAATACAGACTATAGAACCTACAGAAGCAATACAGACTATAGAACCTACAGAAGCAATACAGACTATGGAACCTACAGAAGCAATACAGACTATAGAACCTACAGAAGCAATACAGACTATAGAACCTACAGAGAACCTACAGAAGCAATACAGACTATAGAACCTACAGAAGCAATACAGACTATAGAACCTACAGAGATTGTTAACAAATCTATCCAATGATGCTTTCTCCCTGAGGCTCTGATATTCAAAACCTCTATGCTTAGGTGAGATATTCTAATATGATTCCCCAGCACTGCGAGATCCCTAGTGATATTTTCAAAAGGCAGATTTTGCTTTACTTCTCCAAGGGGCGTTCCCTGCATCTCTGTATGTGAAGGAGAGACATTTACTTGGAGTCAAAGTTTTTTAGGATGGCCATATATTTAAAGATGTTACACAGGCCAGATAAATTAATAGTTATAGATAGTGTGACAGTAAGTGCATTTTCCTTTGCATTTGGCTTAGGTATTAGTAAGAAATGCTTGTGAACATAGAAGTAGTATGTTACACAATGTAAAGCAGATGTAAATATATAGCCCAATTGATAAGAATAGTGCAAACCAGAACTCACAACTATAAACCAACATAGGTAACTGTCTCCCCGTCCTACTGTGCAATATCTAAAAAGGCTGTGTGCTTAGATCTCAGAATCAGGGTTTGTCATTCTGTGGCACAAAAACAGATAGGAAGGGTTCGAAGAAGGATATGTGAAAAAACATGAAGTTCGAACTGTATAAAATCCTGTATATATGGCAGTTCACAGACAGTGAGACAAATACATATTAGGTATAGGACTTGCCGGGCTGTGTACTCTGCAATCAGTGAATTAGGCAGTTTCTTTAGCCCACACCTTGCCTGATCCACTTTCCCCAAAATTGTTCCCCACCATAGGGGTCAGGCACATAGCGGGCATCACAGATCCATTTACATCTACAACCCTGCGATACCTGAATTCTGGTGTTTGGTTTCAGCGGAAAAACAGGATCTGTTTTGTAGCCACACAAGTCTGCTCCTTCCCAGATCTGCAGAATCGTTGGCAGATCAGTGAATACGGTGTCATCCAGGTGGGGAAATGCCATCAAAGGTTCGGAGTGGGTTGACTGACTACATTATACATAGGTGCCTAGCAGGGAAAGTCTTAGTCATTCCTTTGTTCTTCCATGTCCGTGTGAGCAGAGATAGCATCCGCTATATTTCTTGGTGTGGATTTGACTTGTTCTGCATTATCAACAATGCCAGGGTCCCCATTTCTAGTCAGGTCAGTTGTCGCGACTATAAACTTGCTGCCATCAGGTGTCTCAGACTCACATCAGTTTAGTAGCATAGTTAGGGCATTTGGATTCTCTATAGTTCTTCCATGAGGTGCCGATTGTGTCACCTTGATACTCTCCTCTGGGCGTTGTAACATTTTCTTGTCTAACTGTGAGTTCAGCATGCTTCGCAGGCTCCCCCATTCATTAGCATTAAGTGTGGAAAGCTGCTTAAAGTGGACGCATAAAAGACCTTCCACTTCACTTAGTAGGAGATGAGTTACAGTCGCCATTTTGGAACGAATGTGGTCACTGTTGCAAATGGTTTCCCTTTGCAATCTCTCCCAGTGTAATTATTTATGGAATATTCTGTAGGAATTCCAACAAGACTCAAGAAGGGGATTGATAACAAAGAACTGTCCAGTTACATTTGAACTGGTTTGATAACCCATGGACCTAGGGGGGTATACATGCAGTAACCTTAGCCACACTTACAGTCAGACAGCAAAGGCCTCAAAACCTCGTGGCTAGTCGCAGTGAGGTTAGCTGAGGAACACAGGTAGGTTCGTAATGTGTTAGGTATTCCTAGACTCCTCTTGAGTAGCTTAAGATAGTTTAGCTTGAGTTTTCCAATAAAGAATAAGTAAAAGCTAGAAAATAATATCAAATAAGCTGATTAGGTCCAGGAGCTCTTCACATAAACGTTGTGCCGCAACAGCTATAGGCTCCGCCCCCCAAACTGTCACATTTTAAAGATGCAAATAATCCAAACTCCAAACTTTTCCATAATCCAAACCTATGTTGGTCCCAATTAATTTGGATAAAGGGTTTTCTTCTTGTACATTTATTCTGCTCTCATATCAGTTTCCTTCCTCCTAAATAACATCACATTAGTCAAATTCTCTAATCCTTTCTATAGTATCTGGGCATTATCTGAAGGGCATGAGATTGAATCTCTCACAGGGTCTTTCCTTTCGATGTTCCCCTCTGCACAGCATTTCTCCATCTCAACAATCTTGCAAGATGTTTTTATTGCGCATAATTTGTAGGACCTTGCTCAAGCAGGTGAGCAGTTATGATTGGTTCTGTGAATCACAAATTAAACACAACCGCACCACTGGACACAACAGATACATTTTAACAATACAATTATTAAAATTTAAAAAGACAGTTATTTTGATTTAATAAAAATGTGTGATTGTGTTCAGATTTGCATTAGAAAAGCCTTTTCATGTGTGTGACTTCTCTTTAAAGGGATATTGCAAAGCAAATTGGTAAACACATAGGTAAGAACCCACTCAGAAGCTCCAAGTCATGCACAAAAAATGAACCAATAAAACTACAAGTAGATACCACTGGCACCCAACTTATCGCTCAGTATGAAATTAACACAGAGTTTATGGGGCATATTTATCAATCTCCAAATGGAGCTTGATGCCCCGTGTTTCTGGCAAGCCTGCAGGCTCGCCAGAAACAGCAGTTATGAAGCAGTGGTCACAAAGACTGCTGCTCCATAACCTGTCTGCCTGCTCTGAGCAGGCGGACAGACATCGCCGGAAATCAACCCGATCGAGTACGATTGGGTTGATTGACACCCCCCTGCTTGCAGCCTATTGGCCGCGAGTCTGCAGGGGGCGGCGTTGCACCAGCAGCTCTTGTATTCAGCACAGTCTGGCGGACCTGATCCCCACTGTCGGATCAGGTCCGCCAGACTTTCATAAATAGGGGCCTATAGATCAGCTTTAAAGGGACACTGAACCTAAATTTTTTCTTTCATGATTCAGATAGAGCATGCCATTTTAAGCAACTTTGTCATTTACTTCTATTATCAAATTTTCTTCATTCTCTTGGTATCTTTATTTGAAAAGCAAGAATGTAAGTTTAGATGCCGGCCCATTTTTGGTTAACAACCTGGGTTGTTCTTGCTGATTGGTGGATAAATTCACCCACCATTAAACCAATTGCCGTCCAGAGGGCTGAACCAAAAATTGGCTGACTCCTTAGCTTAGATGCCTTCTTTTTCAAATAAAGATAGCAAGAGAACAAAGAAAAATTGATAATAGGAATAAATTAGAAAGTTGCTTAAAATTGCATGCTCTATCTGAATCATAAAATAATCTATTTGGGTTCAGTGTCCCTTTAATGAATCTTGAGACTGTAGACCTGTTGACATCATTAGTCACATTCTGATAACAGAACAATCTGCTACAAATATTGCTTAAGAAGCGCTGCCTATAAATACAGAGGTAAAAAGCTGACAAGGATATGTTTTTCATCTTTTAAAATGTCCTGGTATAGAAGGCATGTTGTATTTCATTCTGGATCTGAGGATTGTTGCTCAAGAAGAGTTTCCGCACAGATTATGAAAAATATAGAGCTCTCAATTAACCCTGACACAAAGGCAGAACAGATTAATTGTAACTATGTATCGGTACTGAAGACAAATTACCTTTTGTGTCTGATTCAGAAACTGTAATGTGTACCAAATAAATCTAAAGTGTTGCTACATACAGTCATGGGCACATCTTAAAGGGCCATAAAACACTGTGTATTTTATTAAGATGTATTTGTAGTGTTGCAACAAATAAATAGAACAACATAAAATGATAAAGTAATATTTCCTCCACACAATACAATAAAATAATTTCAAGGGTCATTAAACACTAAATTAATGCTAGATAGAATGACGCACAGAAAACATTAGTCTGATAATAACATGTAGATGTAATTTTAAAGTTTCCTTAGTTGTTTAAATATTGACAAAATAAGTGTAAAGTTTTACGCCTAGATTTAGAGTTCTGAGTTAGCCGTCAAAACCAGCGTTAAGGGGTCCTAACGCTGCTTTTTACCGCCCGCTGGAATTTAGAGTCAGTCAGGAAAGGGTCTAACGCTCACTTCCCAGCCGCGACTTTTCCATACCGCAGATCCCCTTACGCCAATTGCGTATCCTATCTTTTCAATGGGATCTTCCTAACGCTGGTATTTAGAGTCGCTTTATATTTATTTTACAGGCAACTTTGTATTTATTTTAACTAGGTACAATAGCTATTAAAAAGTTATTAACTATTTAATAGCTACCTAGTTAAAATAATCACAAAATTACCTGTAAAATAAATCCTAACCTAAGTTACAATTAAACCTAACACTACACTATCAATAAATTAATTAACTAAACTACCTACAATTACCTACAATTAAATCAACTAAACTAAATTACAAAAAAAAAAAGATTACAAGAATTTTAAACTAATTACACCTACTCTAAGCCCCCTAAAAAAATAACAAAGCCCCCCAAAATAAAAAAATGCCCTACCCTATTCTAAAATAAAAAGTTAAAAGCTCTATTACCTTACCAGCCCTTAAAAGGGCTTTTTGCGGGGCATGCCCCAAAGAAATCAGCTCTTTTGCCTGTAAAAAAACCCATACAATACCCCCCGAAGCAGCCGACGCGGAGCCATCCTTCCTCACCGACGGACTAACGATGAATGAAGGTTCCTTTAAATGACGTCATCCAAGATGGCGTCCCTCGAATTCCGATTGGCTGATAGGATTCTATCAGCCAATTGGAATTAAGGTAGGAAAAATCTGATTGGCTGATTGAATCAGTCAATCAGATTCAAGTTCAATCGGATTGGCTGATCCAATCAGCCAATCAGATTGAGCTTGCATTCTATTGGCTGATCGGAACAGTCAATAGAATGCAAGCTCAATCTGATTGGCTGATCCAATCAGCCAATCAGATTGAACTTGAATCTGATTGGCTGATTGAATCAGCCAATCAGATTTTTCCTACCTTAAAGGGACATGCCACCCACATTTTATCTTTTATGATTTAGAAAGAGAATGCAATTTTAAACATCTTTCTAATTTACTTATATTATCTAATTTGTTTTATTCTCTTGATATTCTTTGATGAAAAGCATATCTAGATATGCTCACTAGCTGCTGATTGGTTGCTGCACATAGAAGCATCGTGTGATTGGCTCACCATGTGCATTGCTTTTTCTTCAACTAAGGATATTTAAAAAAATGAAGCAAAATAAATAATGGAAGTAAATTGTAATTTTGTTTAAATTTCTATTCTCTATCTGAATCATGAAAGAAAGATTTGGGGTTTAGTGGCCCTTTAATTCTGATTGGCTGATAGAATCCTATCAGCCAATTGGAATTCGAGGGACGCCATCTTGGATGACGTCATTTAAAGGAACTTTCATTCGTCGTTAATCCGTTGGTGAGGAAGGATGGCTCCGCGTCAGCTGCTTCAAGATGGACCTGCTCCGTTCCGGATGGAAGAAGATAGAAGATGCCGCCTGGATGAAGACTTTGGACCCTCTGGAGGACCTCTTCTTGCCGGATAGGATGAAGACTTCGGACCCTCTGGAGGACCTCTTCTTGCCGGATAGGATGAAGACTTCGGACCCTCTGGAGGACCTCTTCTTGCCGGATAGGATGAAGACTTCGGATCCTCTTCAGGACGGATCGGTGATACCCGGCTGGGTGAATACAAGGTAGGGAGATCTTCAGGGGCTTAGTGTTAGGTTTTTTTAAGGGGGGTTTGGGTAGTTTAGATTAGGGGTATGTGGGTGGTGGGTTGTAATGTTGGGGGGTATTGTATGTTTTTTTTTACAGGAAAAAGAGCTGATTTCTTTGGGGCATGCCCCGCAAAAAGCCCTTTTAAGGGCTGGTAAGGTAATAGAGCTGTTAACTTTTTATTTTAGAATAGGGTAGGGCATTTTTTTTATTTTGGGGGGCTTTGTTATTTTTTTAGGGGGCTAAGAGTAGGTGTAATTAGTTTAAAATTCTTGTAATCTTTTTTTATTTTTTGTAATTTAGTGTTTTTTTTTTTTTTGTAATTTAGTTTAGTTTATTTAATTGTAGGTAATTGTAGGTAATTGATTTAATTAATTTATTGATAGTGTAGTGTTAGGTTTAATTGTAACTTAGGTTAGGATTTATTTTACAGGTAATTTTGTGATTATTTTAACTATGTAGCTATTAAATAGTTAATAACTAATTAATAGCTATTGTACCTAGTTAAAATAAATACAAAGTTGCCTGTAAAATAAATATAAATCCTAAAATAGCTACAATATAATTATTCATTATATTGTAACTATATTAGGGTTTATTTTACAGGTAAGTATTTAGCTTTAAACAGGAATAATTTATTTAATAAGATTTAATTTATTTTGTTAGATTTAAATTATATTTAACTTAGGGGGGTGTTAGTGTTAGGGTTAGACTTAGCTTTAGGGGTTAATACAGTTATTAGAGTAGCGGCGAGGTACGGTCGGCAGATTAGGGGTTAATACTTGAAGTTAGGTGTCAAAGATGTTAGGGAGGGCAGATTAGGGGTTAATAAAATTTATTATAGGGCTTGCGAGACGGGAGTGCGGCGGTTTAGGAGTTAATCAATTTATTATAGTGGCGGCGAGATCCAGTCGGCAGATTAGGGGTTAATAAGTGTAGGTAAGGTAGTAGCGACGTTGGGGGGGCAGATTAGGGGTTAATAAATATAATATAGGGGTCGGCGATGTTAGGGGCAGCAGATTAGGGGTTCATAGGGATAACGTAGGTTGCGGCAGTGTCCGGAGCGGAAGATTAGGGTTTAATAATAATATGCAGGGGTCAGCGATAGCGGGGTCGGCAGATTAGGGGTTAATAAGTGTAAGGTTAGGGGTGTTTAGACTCGGGGTTCATGTTAGGGTGTTAGGTGCAGACTTAGAGAGTGTTTCCCCATAGGAAACAATGGGGCTGTGTTAGGAGCTGAACGCTGCTTTTTTGCAGGTGTTAGGTTTTTTTTCAGCTCAAACTGCCCCATTGTTTCCTATGGGGGAATCGTGCACAAGCACGTTTTTCAAGCTGGCCGCTACCGTAAGCAACGCTGGTATTTAGAGTTGAAGTGGCGGTAAATTATGCTCTACCCTCCCTTTTTGGAGCCTAACGCAGCCCTTCAGACAACTCTAAATACCAGCGTTATTTAAAAGGTGCGGGAAAAAAAAAAACATGTGTAGCTAACGCACCCCTTTGGCCGCAAAACTCTAAATCTAGGTGTTAGTGTCTATAAAACAATAGGATCTGCCATATTGTAACTTAGGTTACCGTCTCTGCTGTGGCCAATTAGAGGCAGTTATAAATAGGTCACTAGAGTGTGCACCCAATGGCTGTGTGGAATATAACAGTGTTCTGTACTTCTATTTCTAACAGGAACTGAAACTCGCACAATTTCAGAATGGGATTACAGGAAAAGGGGACAACATAAATAATGAAGGTATATTGCAGAGTATATTTTGTATGTACAATTTATAATTTTATATTACCATTTACCATCTCAAAGTGTTTAATGTCCCTTAAACGTTACATATGAAAATGAGCTATGAAGCTCTGAAGTTATGAAGCAGCGGTATAAAAAACGCTGCTCCATAACTTGTCTTCTGCTCTGAGGCAGCGGATAGAAATCAACTCTATCAAATACGGGTTGATTGATACCCACTGCTAGTGGCCGATTGGCCGTGAATCTGCAGGGGGCGGCATTGCACCAGCAGTTCACAAGAACTGCTAGTGCAATGATAAATGCCGACAGCCTATGGTGTCGGCATTTATCGATGTGCAGCGGACATGATACACTACATCGTATCATGTCCGCTCGCACATTAATAAATATACCCTTGAATGTAGACTGAATGACTAACTAGGTTAGAGAGGGGGCTGGCACACCCTAAACATATGTTGCAATTCCCTAAACATTTTTTCGAATTTAAGAACCAATGAATCCAAATCTTTAAATATTGATACTTGTTGACTAACAAATCAGTGGTTAGTTCTAATGAATTGCGTAAATCTAATAAATTGCTGCAATATATATTTATACTCTGGCACACCAATCATCTAAATATTGCAGTTGCCTTGTGTGTATATATGGAGTTTTAATATCTCAAAATATGAGCAATATATGAGCTTCTTTGTAAGGCTAGAATGCATGATTTCTCTGTTATTTATTTCCAGTAGCCTTATGTCTATAAGTATATCTTTATCACAGTACCCTGGCCTCATCTAATTCAGAATGCAAAGTGAATAAATTATATAACGCTAGACTAATGAACTCAAGCTGGGTACTCTAACGACAACATGATTAATGAAACAGACCCTGAGAGAAAATTAAGAAATTAACTTATAAAGTGCGTACTGTATTTTGTTATGACTAGTATTCTGAGTCTAGACTATGTAATACCATATGGTGACCAATATCAGACGTTTCTAATCTATCTATTGTGATTTATTTCTGAAGATTTTGCCTATTACCACAGCATAACGACCTATAAATAGATTTGTACCAGCCCTATTGTCGCATCTGTAAATTGGGAGTAAAGTTCCATTATAATCAAAGAAGCCATATCTATCTTTTTATTTTAGAATTCTCAGTTTATAGAATAAGTTTCTCTTTAAGGGATACAGGCATCAAAAAAATACATTTAAAACCTTAAAGAACAAACTAAAACAAAGAAAAAAATTCTCCCTCTCTAAAACTTGATGGCAGTTAAAGGGACAGTTTATACTAATTTTCATATAACTGCATGTAATAGACACTACTTTAAAGAAGGATATGCACAGCTACTGATCTAAAAATCCAGTATAAAACCTTTTAAAAACTTACCTAGAAGCTTCCAGTTTAGTACTGCTGATTAGGTTAGGCTGGGACACCCACTGAAAGGGTCTGAAAAAGCTGTATGAGCAGACATTCCCCCCCTCACCCCTTTCCTGCATATGAAAAGATAGATTACACAAACAAGAGCCAGCAGGAGTCTGTAAACGAACATATACATCTGATACTTTGGGGCTTGGTTAGCAGTCTGAAAACAATGTTATAAAAAAATAAGCAAAACTATACATCGTTACAAAAAAAACTCCCAGAAAGGCCATATAAATGGATCCTCTACAAAACATTTATGCAAAGAAAAATCTAGTATACAATGTTCCTTTAATGAGAAGTAAAAGAAAATAAGGCAAAACTGACCTCTTTGAAGTTGTGATACACAACAGCAGGACACAATAGAGATACACAACAGCGAAACACAACAAGAAACAAAGGAGAGACATAACATTGAGACACAACAGTGAGACACAAAACTGAGACTCAATGGAGAGACACAACAATGAGACACAACAGAGAGAAACACAACAGGGTGACAAAATGGAGAAACACAACAGTGAGACACAATCGAGGGACACAATCAAGAGACATAACAGTGAAACACAACACTGAAACACTACAGAGAGACAAAATGGAGCGACACAACAGTGAGACACAACAGAGGCTATACAGTGATACACAACAGTGAGACATGACCGATAGCTACAATAAAGAGACACAACAGAGAGACACAATGGTGAGACACACAGAAACATACTACAGCAAGACACAACAGTGAGACACAATGGTGAGACAAAACAGTGAGACATAACGATGAGACACAATGGACAGACACAACAGTGAGACTCAATGGAGAGACACGACAGTGAGACACAATGGAGATACACAACAGTGAGACTCAATGGAGAGACACAACAGTGAGACACAATGAAGAGACACAACAGTGAGACATAATGGAGAGACACAACAGAGAGACACAACAGTAAGACACAATGGTGAGATACAACAATGAGACACAATGGAGAGACACTACAGAGAGACACAACAGTAAGAGACACAATGGAGAGACACATAGTCAAGAGATGAAACTGACAGACACAACAGTGATACAAAACAGCCAGACACAACAGAGAAACACAAAACCGAGACTCAATAGCGAGACACAACAATGAGACACACAAGAGAGACACAACAGTGAGACACAACAGTGAAAGACAATAGAGAGACACAACAGAAAGATAAGGCACCACTGGTCCAATTATCTAAAATTCACTGGGATTGCAAGGTTCTCTAATAAATATACTATGGGGCCAATTTATTATATAACGGGCGGACATGATTCGCTGTAGCAAATTATGTCTGTTCAACATCACTGAGGTGGCGGACAAGTTAAGGAGCAGTGGTCTTATGACCGCTGCTTCTTAAGTTTCTGGCAAGCCTGAAACTATGGGAGTAGATTGCAGCATCCACTGCTTGGTAAATCTACCCCTATGTCTTTAATCTCACAAGGCAGTTTTTACCTTGAAAACAATGTGTCTCACAACAGGTTTCAAGTATGTGAAGAAGATGCATACATTCCACCCTCCCCCCCAACAAAACACAATTTAAAAATAGCATGAAACTAATAAATTACATACTGAAAAAAAGACATGGTACAAAAACGTATTGTTTAATCAGATTAAAAAAACTAAAAAAATTGTTCTGCAAAAATCGTATTTTATAAGAGAAATAATTTATATTGAAATTACGTAGGAAAAAAATATTTAATGTACGCATTAGAAATTGTAAGAAAACTACATATGCAAAAAAAACTGTGACATTAAAAGCATATTGTTTCACTTTTAGTAAAATTAATTCCCTCCCCTTCCAGGCTAGTCGGCTGAACTGGGTGTTCTCGGGGTATAGCTGAGTTCTCTTTTGTAGGTTTTATCTGAAATTACAGAATTTAGGACTTCATCCTCCTTCAATATGGGCCTATGTCTCTGTAAAAGTTTCTTAAACTGTGTTCATAATTAAATGTTGTTATAAAACTGGGAAAACCATGTTCCCATGAGTGTATGGTAATCATTAATGGACTCCCTGAATAGTTCTTCTCTATCCATGTCTCTTTTGTTAATCCTTTCTTATTAACATAACGCTTCTGTAAAAATCTTGTTTTGAGGATACTTGATTGTTTATCAAAATCCTCTATAAGATCACAATTTCTCTTCATTCTTAAAAACTGGACTTTAGGAAGTACCTTTAATCAAGAAGGATGATAACAGCTATCCTGTCTTATAGAGGTATTTGTGTCACAAAATGTAAAATATGTTTTTGTATTTATTTAGTTATTTTCTATAAAAATAGACAAATCAACAAGATTAATCTGTGTCCTATTACTTTTAGTTGTCAGGATTAATGACATATTGGTATCAACACGTTTAATGGGATTCTTTCCCTCCTTTCTATACACAAATTATGTCATCAATATATCTATGCCATGACACCAGGTCTGCAGTGAGAGAATTGTTAAGGCATGTTCAAAGCAATCCATATAGATGTTAGCATAACTCAGTGCATATGGCTGTACCTGCCAGGGTGCCAGGAATCAGACTGAGACGAGAAGTGCAAATATAATCACACCTTTATTAATAAAAAAAAATAATAAAAAGTCCACAAGTCAAATAACAAGCCAGGAGTCAAAACCAGAGCTGGCAGTCAGACGAGCTGAGTCAGGAGCCAAAGCGAATAGTCAGACGAGCTGGAATCAGGAACAAGGAAAACAGCAGAGTCAGGAACAAGCCAGGGATCAGGAACCAGGAAGGATGTCAGACAGCCAGGTAATACACAGGAACTCTCACAAACAGGTCTGAGACAACGCAAAGGCAAAGCATACTGAACAGAGGCCCTTTAAATAATAAGTGATGACATCGCAATTCTGATACTGCATCCTGTCTCACACAGATGATGCACACCAGTCTGGCCATAAAAGGAAGTGCAGGAAATGAGCAGCATCCCCCACAATGCACCATAGTCAGCAAGAGAGGTGAGTAAAATGGCTGCCAGCAGCACATAGCAAACAAAACAGAGAAAAAACCCTGACAGTACCCTCCCCTCAACGACCCCTCTCCACGGGAGAACAAAAGGCTTATTGGGGAAACGGGCATGAAAGGAACAGAGGAGGGTGGGAGCATGAACATCAGAGGAGGGAACCCAAGAACGCTCCTCCGGACCGTAGCCCCTCCAGTGAACCAAATACTGTACACGGCCCCTGGACATACAAGAGTCAATAATGCTGCTGACCTCATACTCCTCATGGTTGTCAACAAAGATAGGATGGGGACGAGGCAACACAATGGTAAACCGATTACAAACCAATGGTTTCAAAAGGGAGACATGAAAAACATTGGAGATGCGCATTGCAGGAGGAAGGTCAAGAGCGCAGGCCACAGGATTGACCAGTCGGAGTATTCGAAAAGGACCAACATAACTGGGAGCCAGTTTATTGAAAGGCACACAAATGTTCAAGTTGTGGGAGGACAGCCAAACTCTCTCACCAACCTGGTAGGAAGGTGCTGGCAGACGCCTACGATCAGCCTGGAACTTTTGGTGCTGCATAGAACGATGAAGGCAATCCTGAATCTGCACCAACGTGGAAAGGAGTTGCCGGAGATGCTCCTCCAAAGCCGGAATACCCTGAGACATGAATGAATCGGGCACCAAGGATGGTTGAAACCCATAATTCGCCATGAACGGGGATAACTTGGAAGAAGCATTAATAGCACTATTACGAGCAAACTCTGCCCAAGGTAACAGTTCAGACCAATTATTGTGGTGATCTGAGACATAGCAACAGAGGAACTGTTCCAGAGCTTGATTAGACCATTCCGCAGCCCCATTGGATTGAGGATTGAGGGTGATATGCCGAGGAGAAGGAAAGCTGGATCCCCATTTGAGCACAAAAGGAACGCCAAAATCTGAAGACAAACTGGCTACCCCGGTCCGACACTATCTCTTTGGGTAACCCATGTAAACAGAAGACCTCCCGGGCAAAAATTGAAGCAAGCTCCTGAGCGGTAGGCAGCTTCATGAAGGGAATACAATGTGACATTTTAGAAAAACGGTCAACCACCATAAGGATAACAGTATTGCCATTGGAATCAGGGAGCTCGACAATGAAGTCCATGGAAAGATGTGGCCAAGGACTCTCACCATTAGCAATAGGTTGAAGAAGACCCACAGAAACATCAGACCTGGCCACCAGAATTGTTGAGTGACAGACTAAATCATTTGTTTCTTGCCTGGGTGACCTGCGGCTTTAGGATAGTGGTAAGTGTGCAAAAGTTTAATTAGAATATTCTCAGGAACAAAACACTTACCACTAGGTTTCTCAGGAGGTGCATTGGTTTGTGCAGCCAGGATTTCCTCCCCCAAGGGAGAAGTCAAATTAGTATGTATGGTAGCTAAAATATGGTCAGGAGGTATAGCAGGAGTAGGTACAGACTCCTCTTTGGACAGAGGCGAAAATTGTCGAGAGAGGGCATCAGCCCTAACATTCTTACTACCAGGCAGGTAGGAGACCACATAATTAAACTGAGACAAAAATAGCGCCCATCTGGCCTGTCGGGGCGACAAACGTTTTGCTCCAGATAGATAAGTTAAATTCTTGTGGTCAGTAAGAATGAGCACTGGCATGCTAGTACCCTCGAGAAGATGCCTCCATTCCTTGAGTGCCAATATTATGGCCAGTAATTCCCTGTCGCCAATTTCATAATTGCACTCTGCTGGAGACAATTTCTTAGAGAGGAAACCACACGGCTACAAGGAACCGTCAGGCGTTGGACATTGAGACTAGAGGGCACCTACTCCAGTCTCAGATGCATCGACCTCAAGAATGAAAGGCAGGACAGGGTTAGGATGAGCCAGAACTGGAGCGGCAGCAAAGGCAGTCTTAAGACAATCAAAGGGCTTAATGGCAGTAGGTGACCAATGGAGTGGATCATTCTCTTTATGGGTCATGTCTGTGATAGGTTTGACCAAGGAAGAAAAGTTTTTAATAAACTCTCTATAGTAATTGGTGAACCCCAAAAAACATTGAATAGACAGAAGACCAACTGGGCGAGGCCACTGCAGAATGGCAGATAGCTTGTCAGGATCCATGGAGAACCCTGCAATAGAGATAACATAACCTAGGAAGGTTACTTGAGTCTGATGGAACTCACATTTCTCAAGTTTACAAAACAGGCCATTCTCACTTAGTCTCTGAAGAACCCGTGTAACATCAGAACGATGAGCCTCAAGTGTGGGTGAGTGTGTGAGGATGTCGTCTAAGTACACCACAACACACTGTTGCAACATATCTCGTAGGACATCATTAATAAATTCCTGGAAAACAGCAGGAGCATTACATAGGCCAAAGGGCATTACAAGATACTCATAATGCCCGCTCCTGCTGTTAAACACTGTTTTCCATTTGTGGCCCTCCTTGATCCTAACGAGACTGTACGCTCCTCTCAAATCAAGTTTAGTAAAGACCGTAGCTCCCTTGAGGCGGTCAAAGAGTTCCGTAATGAGTGGAATAGTGTAAGCATTCTTAATGGTAAGACGGACGATTAAGACCCCTATAAGTGATGCATAGTCTTAACTCACCACCCTTTTTCTTCACAAAAAAGAAGCCAGCCCCTGCAGGAGAGCAGGATTTGCGGATGATCCCCCGTGACAGAGCATCGGCAACATACTCCTCCATAGCATAATTCTCTGTAACAGACATAGGGTAAACCCAACCCGAGGAGGAATGGCTCCGGGTTGCAGGTCTATGGCACAATCGTAAGACTGGTAAAGAGGCAACGTACCGGCACGCACCTTGTCAAAAACATCTAGGAACTCTCGGCACTCCTCCGGCAATTGAGATACTGAAGAAGTGCGCAAGACTTTAACTGGTTTCCAAAGACAAGTGGAAATACATTGCGGGGACCACAACAAAATTTCAGACATGCGCCAGTCGAGACTGGGATTGTGCTTTTGGAGCCAGGGATAACCCAGAACAACCGGAAAATGCGGAGAGTTTATCACCTGGAACTGGAGGGTTTCAAAATGGATAGCCCCAACAGCCATTGACAACAGAGAAATTTCATGAGTAACAAGTGCGGGCTGAAGGGGCCTCAATAGCAAGCGGAACGGAGGCAAAACAGGAATGGTGTGCTTTGATACAAAAGCACTGTCAATGAAATAGACTGCAGCACCGGTGTCAACAAGAGCCTGGGTGACTATGGAGGAGTCCACCCAGGAAAGGACAACCGTAACCAAAGGTTTCTCCTTAAGTGGTTCTGGGGACGAGGATAAACCACCCAAGGTCTGCCCCCGACAGGACCTTAAGTGTGAGCGTTTCTCGGCCGTGTAGGACAAGACTTCAAAAGGTGGCCCTGTAACCCACAATAGAGGCAAAGTCCCTCCCTCCTCCTAAAGGCCCTCTCCGCCGTGGAGAGACGCGTGAATCCCAACTGCATCGGCTCAGCAGTACCTGGTGACTCGGGACCAGGAGGCATGGGAGGAAAGGAAGGCATGGGTGGGAACGAACACGTAGGAGACAACAGAAAAGGAGGCTTCTGCAAGCGCTCCTTAAAAAAGTGCCTCTCTCTGAGTCTGATGTCAATTAGGATAAAAAAAGACACCAATGCCTCGAGATCCTCTGATAAATCTCTGGCAGCAACTTCGTCTTTAATCGCATCAGAGAGCCCATGAAAGAAGGTGGCAATAAGGGCTTTATTTTTCCAACCAACTTCTACGGCAAGCGTACGGAACTCAATAGCATACTGAGCAACAGATCTTGTACCTTGCTGAATGGACATGAGTCATTTAGCAGCAGAGGAGGAGCGAGCTGGAAACATCAAATACCCTTCGAAAGGAGGCCACAAATTCAGGGTAATTTGAAATCACAGGTTTATTAGTCTCCCACAAGGGATTAGCCCAGGCAACAGCTGTGTTAGAGAGTAACGAGATGAGAAATCCCACCTTAGCTCTGTCAGAGGGAAACGCTTGAGGTAACATCTCAAAGTAAATGCCTACCTGGTTGAAAAACCCTCTGCACTGAATAGGAGCGCCTCCATATCGCTGAGGTACAGGTGCAGAACCGGACATGCTCCTGGTAGGACTAGGTGCAGCAGCGGAAACAGGAGCAGCCATAACTTGTGGGACACTTTGGTCCAAATGTGCAGTGCGAGTCAGCAGGGTTTGCAGGGCTAGTGCAAATTGATCCAAGCAGTGATCCTGTTCATCCATCCTGGAAATGATGGCAGGTAAAGGTGGATTATTAGCACCATCAGGATTCACGGCCTTTGCATAATGTCAGGGTGCCAGGAATCAGACTGAGACGAGAAGTGCAAAAATAATCATACCTTTATTAATAACAAAAAATATTAAAAAGTCCACAAGTCAAATAACAAGCCAGGAGTCAAAACCAGAGCTGGTAGTCAGACGAGCCGAGTCAGGAGCCAAAGCGAATAGTCAGACGAGCCGGAATCAGGAACAAGGAAAACAGCAGAGTCACGAACAAGCCAGGGATCAGGAACCAGGAAGGACGTCAGACAGCCATGTAATACACAGGAACTCTCACAAACAGGTCTGAGACAATTCAAAGGCAAAGCATACTGAACAGAGGCTCTTTAAATAATAAGTGATGACATCACAATTCTGAGACTGCACCCTGTGACTGTCTCACACAGATGATGCACACCAGTCTGGCCATAAAAGGAAGTGCAGGAAATGAACAGCATCCCCCACAATGCACCATAGTCAGCAAGAGAGGTGAGTAAAATGGCTGCCAGCAGCACATGGCAAACAAAACAGAGAAAAAACCCTGACACTACCACATATTTATAAGTAATAATTGTGTATCTTGTTCTAATTTCCATCTTTGGCATTCAGTCCTTTTTGATAATAGATAATGTAATATAGTGGTGACATCCTCCGTTACCCAGCAATAGTCACAATACCATTTTATATCTTTCAATATATGTAACACATGTTTCGTATCTTTGAAGGGACATGAAACCCAAATGTTTTATTTCATTATTTAGAAAGAGAATACAATTTTAAACAGCTTTCCAAATAACTTACATTACCCAATTTGCTTCATTCGCTTGATATCCATTGTTGAAAAGCATATCTAAATAGGCTTAGTAGCTGCTGACTGGTGGCTGCACATAGATGCCTCATGTGATTGGCTCACCCATGTGCATTGTTATTTCTTCAACAAAGGATATCTGAGGAATGAAGCAAATTAAATAATAGAAGTTCGTTGGAATGTTGTTTAAAATATTATTCTTTATCTGAATCAGGAAAGAAAATGTTTTTGTTTCATGTCCCTTTAAGGTAGAATCTGGTTGTCAATGCATAGGGCTATAAGATGAAATCAACAAAGGCTGAAAGATTATAAGTGAAGGAGTTAATACCACTAATAATAGGTCTCCAGGGTGTCTCTCTAAATTTTTGTGAATTTTTGGAAGGAAGTAGAATATGGGGGGTCTTAGAATCTTCGATTAACAAGAAATGAAATTCTTCATTTGAAATGATACTATTGTTTATTGCTTCCATCAGAAGAGTATATAACTTTGTAGTAAAATAATTTTTTGGATTATTTTTCAAAATTATATAAATTTTGTTAACAAACAAATGTCTACTATGTGCCTCCCCCATATAATACTCCCTTATCAATAATTACGATCCCACAACCTTAATAGACCTCTTTGATGATTTTATCTTGTCATTTGTTTAGAGATTCATGGGGTCCATCCGATAAAAATCGTCGCCCGCAAAAGCCGGCGACGCCAATAATTGCGCGGGTTTGGTATCCTATATACGGCGTAAGCTAGAAGTTACGCGCGTAGATTTCTGGCGTCGCCCGTAGATTTTTGGCCCATAGACTGACATACAAAACACGTGCAATTTGCTATCCAATATACGGCGTAAGGACTTACGCGCGCAGATTTTACAAAATCTACTCCATTCTCAGCTCGCCACAAATTGAAGGCGCAGGTACCCTTGCACTGACTTAGAAACCAACGTAACTCTCAGAAGGCCTAACAAATGCATGCCTAACAATATACATAGCAGCAGCTTGTTCACAAATAGTTAACCTCTTAAAAGCATTTATTATTCCTGCCCCTGCAAGTGTGCCAAACCAATCACAAACAGCACAACCTCTCACCTGCAGCCTTAAAACACCTGCAAATGCACACCCTCATTAGCCACCATGTTTCCCTTGCAGTATATTGCATTTAGAGTCAGACAGCGTCGTGGGGCACAAGGGGTGCTTGAACCCCTACAAGCCCCTGTTTTGGATGGTATCCCTGCTGCTGAGGTCCCTGGTCATGGTGCTGTAGCTGTCCCTGCTCCAGCTGCTGCTGCTGCTCTCCCTGCTCCTCCTGCTGTTGTCCCTGTTCCTGGTGCTCCCCATGCTGCTGTTGCTGCAGCTGCCCATAGGCCAGCAGGGCCTATAAGACGAAGGCATCATCAGAGGGGAAGAGCACCAAGGGTACACAGGGTTAGGGTCACCCTGTTTGGGATGACAGAAGTGGAGGTCAGGGAAAAATATCGCTTGACATCTGCAAGCCTCATTAACCTATATGAGGTGTTGAAGGATGAAATTGACCCTCAAGCGTATAGGAACCGAGCTCTGACTGGTATGCAGAAGCTGTTGTGTGTTGTACACTTCCTGGCAACTGGCTCATACCAGTCAACAGAGGGGCTTGTGTCTGGCCTAGCACAGTCTACCTTCTCCAGGATTCTAGGGGAGGTTCTGACTGCTCTAGATAACCAGACACAACGATACATTCATTTCCCCCATACCCCCCAGGAATGGAACCGTCTTAAACAAGGCTTCTATCGACTGGGGGGTATTCCTAATGTCATGGGGGCAATTGATTGCACACATGTGCGTATTGTGGCCCCACATGAGGAGACAATCCTCTATATTAACAGGAAAGGGTTTCACTCATTGAATTGCCAGATGGTCTGCGATACCAATCTGAAATTCTTACATGTGTATGCAGGCTTCCCAGGGAGTGCACATGATTCCTACATCCTGCGCCAGACCTCCTTATTCAATATGTTTGAAAATGGAACACTTTCGGGAGGATGGCTGCTTGGTGAGTACCTTCATTCTGTCTGTATATTTCTAAAAAAGGGACACTAAACACATTTTGTCATCTCATGTGTCAGATAGAGAATACAATGTTAAACAGCATTACAATTCACTTCTCTTATATCATTTTATTCATTCTTTAAATATCTTTTTTTTTTAAATTTCTAATTCACATATATGAGCCAATCATATGAGGCTTCTATGTGCAGCCACCAATCAGCAGCTATTGAGCATATCTAATATGCTTGTCATCAAAAGTTATCTATAGAATGGAGAAAATGATCTAATCAAAGTTAATTATCAAGCTGCTAACAATTGCAGGTTCTTATTAAATGGACAGTCTAGTATAAATTGCACTTCCATTATTCAGATAGGCCTTTTAATTTTAATTAACTATCCTGATTACTTCCATTAATGTTTTTATTAAATCTATCTTTTATATGTGATTCATGTTGTGTCCCTTTAAAGCACATGATGTACCTGTAGTAATCCAAACACATATGTTACATGACAGGTGACGCAGGGTACGGCTGCAGACCATGGCTATTAACCCCCTTGGTGCACCCCATTACGGAGCCACAACTCAGGTACCAGGAGGCACACATAAGAACAAGGAATGTCATTGAAAGGAGCTTTGGCCTATTAAAAACCAGGTTCAGGTGTCTGGATGTTACAGGCTGAGCACTACAGTATAACCCCAACAAAGTGTGTTCCATTGTCAATGCTTGCTGTATTCTACACAACATTGCTGTGGACACACGTTTGTTGGGGGACATTGACCCAGAGCAGCAGCAGCAGCTGGTTCCTGTACTTGAGGATGTGGACAGGGGGACACTGAGGGGGAATGAAGTGAGGGATTATGCCATCCGGGAATACTTCACCTGTAAGTTACTTATTCATAAGTACAGTAAACCGTAACATTCACATGTATTATGATGTTTGACAGTACCTCACCAACCATTGCATGTGTATATATCATGTCTTGCAGAATTTAAAAGTTTGGATTTCCACTGCATGTAAGTGAAACTACTACATCCCAACCCCCTTCCCTTAAAGGGACACTATACCCAAACATATTGTTTCATGATTAAGGATAGAGAAGATAATTTGTAAAAACCTTAAAATTTAAATCAATTACCTATTTTCATTATTTATTTAGATATACTTTAATGAAGACATAGAAATGCACACAGTGAAGAAATCGCAGGAGGCATCTATATACAGCTACTAATCATCAGCTACCAAGCATATCTCGATATGGTTTTCAGCAAAGAATATCAATAGAATGAAGCAACATAAATAATAGAATGAAATTATAATTTCTTTTTGGAATTATCTTCTCCTTCAAAATCATGAAGTAAAAATATTTGCTTTCATGTCCCTTTAACAACCCTAATTACTGTATATTTATAATTTGTTTCATTCCTGTTTAGTTCACTATCATTAAGAATGAGGATAATGGATATTTATACCTTATGTTCACACCTTCTTTAAATACATTATTAGTTATATATACCAACGTGTCAATTTATATTGGATGTGAGAAACCTTGATGTACATCTTAGAAGTTAATATTACTATATGTACCGTTGAGACACAACCATGTGATGTTGTTTATTTAGCAGGAATATGTCATAAACATTATAATAATACCTTTTTGGTCCATTTCAACACAGGTATTATTATATGTTTTACCAATATTACTGTACTAAAACACAACTCACATGGATGTGGATGACAATTAGATAGTAAATAACAGAGGACAAGATTTTCAATGAAATAGAATAATATTTTTTTTTTTTTAGGCCTCTTAGATGAGGGGCCTGGTGTGGGTCTTCTGCCTCTCCTGGGTTGTGTGGATCCAGTAGGAGTGCTGGTCACAGAGGAGATACTTGATGCCATGTCCTGCTGGTGGGTGAAATGCTCCACCAAAGCCCCCAACAGTTGGTTCTGTTCCCTCCATCTTTGGTCACTCTGTATTTGCATGTCCGATATGACTCGCAGCATTTGGTTTTGGTTTTGGACCATAGCTGATACAGATGCTGCCATGTCCCTTTGCAGCTCATTTGATCTCTGTTGCAAACGCTGTTGGCTTCTATGGAACCTGTGTTGTTCCCTCTGCATTCTTTGACACGTTGCAGTTAGAGTCTCACAGGTCAATGTTTGCCTCCTCTGTAGTGAGATATATTCGTCACCCATGGCGGAACTCAATTGATCCATGGGCTCTTCAGCAGCAGGGACAATAGGCACTGTTTCAATTACGTGTTCCTCAGCTGGAGGTGCAGGAACAACAACCTCAGTTGGAGGTGCCGGAAAAACAACCTCAGTTGGAGGTGCCGGAACAAAAACAGCAGCTGGAGGTGCAGGAACAACAACCTCAGTTGGAGGTGCCGGAACAAAAACAGCAGCTGGAGGTGCCGGAACAACAACCTCAGCTGGACGTGCAGGAACAGATATCTCAGCTGGAGGTGCAGCCACAGGAATATGAGCTGGAGGTGCAGGGCGATGGATTACAGTTGGTGGAGCCCTTCCAACTGTTGATGATGGTCCAGATGTCGGGATGGACCGATAGTCCCAATGTCCGCTGGTGTGCATCCACTCAGCCTGCTGGTATACTCCTGTAGTGCCATGATATTCTTGGGGGGGGTAAATACATCTACCCTTCGGGGCTGGCGGGGCTCCCCCTCCAAGCCAAAGGAATATTCCTCGTGCCAGGGCTCCTGCCAGGTATCCTCCTCTAATGCAGGCGGCATGATATGTGGATTCTCTATTGAGGCAGTCCAAGCCATGTCATGCCTGGCATACTCCTGCTGTATTATCTGTACCGGTGGTTGAGGTGGACATATAGTTTGAACCGGTGTTGGGGGATTCATGGGCGTAGGCACCCTGGTGACTGGAGGTTCTGTGGAGGAGTCAAATGATGAGAGGGATTAGTACAGTCAGATATCTATCCATGTGGGCATACAATTTACATGCTAGGGCCTATCCACATTCTCATGTCAAACTCTATAACATGCATGTGCACATTGAGATTTGTGATATGAGGGTTTGTAATATGCAAATTATACATGTATATGTTTCATACAATAGTTCTGTGTACATGTCAGTGATGGAGAAAATGTGTTCTTTAAGTGACACTATGGTTGTGATGACTATGGTGTCCATTTACTGAAAGGTCTACATGTGGCTTGTGGCCTGTGTTACTCTGAGACATGTTAGTATTTCACTATTCTACCTCATATCTGGTTTTCAATGTGTTAAGTAGCATTAAATGGACATGCAAACCATATTTATTATTTCATGATTCAGCTAGCCAAGCATGGAATTTTAAAAAACTTGTAATTTACTTCCAGTAGCTAATATGCTTCATTATCTTGATATTCTTAGCTGAAATGCATTTCTAGATAGGCTCAGAAGCTGCTGATTGGTGGCTGTACATCAATGCCTCGTGTGATTGCCTCACCCATGTGCATTGATATTTAATAAACTAAGATTATCAAAATAATAATTAAAAATAGATAATGGAAGTAAATTTTGATGTTGTTTAAAACTGTATTCTCTATCTGAATAATGAAATAAATTCTTTGTGTTTCATGTCCCTTTAATGTGAAATCTCATTGTATATTTAGTTGTTAGTAATTCCGATTATCCTAGCTTGTGAAGGTATAATCTAGATTTTATTAAAGACACAGAGACGAGTATTTTGCATATCTTTCTTTATACTACTCAATGCAGCCTTTTAAAGTAATGATACAGAAGTGAATAAAAACATTAAAACAATACAGATAAAACATGTAGAACATAAGTAGCCAATGAAATGGGTACTTTAGAGAAAACAGAAAACATTGACCAATAGGATGTATCATAGCTCCCATAAACTGTCCAATACGAGCCCCAACTTCCTCTTTCTTGCTTGAAGCTGAAGATCCAGAGATTACAAACAACAGAAACCAGTTCCAATATGAAAACGAGAACCAACAGAAAAATAGCAATCCAAAAGGACTTGAGGAGACTTCTTTTAAATCCAAAACTTTGAGGTGAAGCAGAAAACCAGGATTCTTTGAACTTGGAGAAGAACTTCTGAGGATTTGAAGGGATTGATTGTAGAGACGAATGAAGAGGGATGAAACCACTTTTCAATAAGTCTTCATGATTAGTTGGTAACTGAAACCAAACATAATGTTAATAATGATAAAACAACAAATGGGAGGGTACATGTAGAGGTGGGAAAATACTCGTCTCTGTGTCTTTAATAAAATCTAGATTATACCTTCACAAGCTAGGATAATCGGAATTTTATTACAAGCACAGAGACTCCTATTTTGCAAGTTTAAAGCAAATATTAAATAAGTAAATTGTTAGCTGGATGAAGAATGGGTTTGAAATAAAACTGTTTGAAAATAGAGTCCGAGGACCAATCTGCAGAAAATAAAATTTGTTGTAAAGGAGCCGCTTTGAGAAAGGCTTTAGAAGCAGCGGAACCTCTAACAGAGTGAGCAGAAAATATTGAAATATCAATACCTGCTTCTTTCATAACCCACTTCACCCAGCGTGAAATAGAAGTATTAGAGATAGGAGAATGAGGAGGAACAAAAGAAATAAAGAGTTGATTAGAAGATGAAGATCTGAAAGGAAAAGTTCTAGATTCATATTCTTTGAGACATTTAACCACACAAAGGGAAGGTTCAGAAGGTAAAAAGGGATAGAAAATAGAAGAAGAAAAAGTTTTTGTTCTTCTAGATAAGAAAAATGTAACTCCTTCAGGAGAAAAAACTTTAGAATTAAAGTCCAAAGCACCAACATCAGAAACCCTACGAAAAGAAATGAGACATAATAAGGTAGCTAATTTAGCAGAAAGTTGTTTTAGGGAAAGAAGGTTATTGGAAGGCCAAGATTTAAAAAGAGAGAAAATTTTTTCCACGTCCCAGAAAGAATTGTATTTGGGAGTAGGAGGACGTTTAAGTCTAATGGCTTTTAAAAGTCTACAAATGAGAGGATGTTGACCGATAGGAAAATTATTCAATAAAGTGTGTTTAGCCGAAATAGCAGATCTATATAAATTAATAGATCTGTAGGCTAAACCCGATTCAAAAAGGGAGGACAAGAAATTGATAATATGATTTAAATCAGCTGAAAGGGGATCCAAGTTCCTAGCCAAGCACCAGCGAGACCATTTTGTCCATGCGTAAAAATAAGATTTCCGGGTGCCTGGGGCCCAAGATTCTTGCATGAGAGATTTAGCTCCTTCAGAAAGTCCTTCGAGAGGGCAGGAATCCCCGAAATTGACCAAGCTATGAGACGGAGAGAATCTTGAAGAATGAGTTCGTGAAAATCTCCTTCTGGGTTGGACAGTAAATGAGGAAGATGAGGAAGGAGAATGGGAAGTTTGAATGACATTTCCAGAAGAGAAGGGTACCACGGTTGAGTTGGCCAAAGTGGAGTTACTATCAGGAGAGAAATTTTGTCCCTGCGAACTACCGAAATCGTTCTCGAAATCATCGAGAAGGGAGGGAAGGCATATGCTCCCTGAGGAGGCCAGAGTTGGAGAAAGGCGTCTATTGCAGCTGCTTCTGGATCCGGTCTCCAACTGTAATAAGGAAGAATTTGAAAATTTAGACGAGAAGCAAAGAGATCTAAATTGAAAGGACCTCTGAGATGAGAGAGAGAAAGAAAAACTTTCCTGTCGAGTTTCCAGTTGCTGAAATCCGTCAGAAAACGGGAACCCCAATCCGCAGCGGTGTTTGAAAGACCCGGAATATATTCTGCCTTCACAGAAATATTCCTGTCTAAACACAAGTGAATGAATTCTTTGGTAATATTGGATAGGTCTCTGGATTTCGTACCTCCTAAACGGTTCAGATAACGAACTGCAGAGATATTGTCCATGCGGAGGAGAATGGTAACTGGAGAAGAGTTTTTTACAAAACTCTTGACAGCGAAAGAACCCGCTAACAGTTCTAGACAATTTATATGGAATCTCTTTTCTGAGAGAGACCACTTTCCTCCTGTGATGGAAGGACCGCATCGAGCACCCCAACCGGATCTGCTGGCGTCTGATTCGATGATAAGGTCTGGGGAATTGCCAAAAATAGCTCTCCCATTCCATGCTTCCATGTGAGAGAGCCACCAGGAGAGTTCCTCTTTGGCTTCTGGTGAAAGTTGAATTAAGTGAGAGTATGAGAAACCTTTTTGTAAATGGCAAATTTTTAGTCGTTGTAATTCTCGATAATGTAGAGGAGCAGGAAATATAGCCTGAATAGAGGATGAAAGTAACCCTACTATCCTGGCTATATTCCTGATGGGAACAAATTGAGCTGAGAGGGTACGAGATATTTCTTTCTTGATATTCTTTATTTTGTCTGGAGGTAGACTGAGAGTAGATTTGGAAGTATCTATGGAGAATCCCAGAAAAATTAGAGATTGAGAAGGAGTTAAAACAGATTTCTGTTTGTTTATAATAAAACCTAGATTCTCCAGAAGATGAATGGTAAGGGATAATTGATCTCGTAGAGACAAACAACTTTGGTTCATGATCAGAATGTCGTCTAAGTAAATAATTAGACGGACTCCTCTGAGTCTCAACCAGGCCATAACTGGTTTTAGTAATTTTGTAAATATCCAAGGAGCTGAAGAAAGACCAAAAGGAAGGCAAGTAAAGCTCCACAATTGGTCTTTCCAGGGAAAAGTTAGGAATTTCCGATGTTCCGGGGCAATTGGGACGGTCAAGTAAGCATCTGTGAGGTCTAAACGAACTAACCAATCGTTTTCCCTGAGACAGTCTCTTAACAGATGAATTCCTTCCATTTTGAAATGATGGTAGGAAACAAAGGAGTTTAGTTCTCTTAGGTTTATAACCGGACGAAAATGTCCGTTTTTCTTTTTTACCAGGAAAGGGTTGCTGATGAATAAGTCTTGAGAAAATTCTGTTTTTTGAATAGCACGTTTTTGAAAAAGACTTAAAACCTCTGATTGAACGAGATTTTGATCCTCTATTGAAAATTGAATGGGACGAGGTCTTAAGATCTGAATAGGAGGGGAGGAAAATTCTATCAGGACACCTTGAACTGATTGAAGTATCCAAGGGTCTGAAGTTATTAAATTCCAATTTTGAACGAAAACAGAGAGTCTGCCACCAACATTTTCTGGGAAAGAAGGAAGAGAAGAAGGAAAAAGTGGACTTACTTGAAGGGGGACGAGATCTTGCTCTGGAACGCTGACCCCTTTGGAACCATGGTCTGGATCGGGATGGAAAGAACTGTGAGGTGGAAGGGTCTTGAAAAGATCGATAGAAGGGCTGTTGAAACTGTTGTTGTTGGAATTGAGGCCTTGTCTGATAGTTTGTGCGGCCAGGAAAGCGACCTCTGCCTTTCCCGGCCCTGTCGGAAAAACTATTAGGATAAAAAATTTTACGAACTGAAGTTCTGACTTTATTAAGATTTGAAAAAGTATTAATATAATTATTGAGGTCTTTAAGGAAAATATCCCCAAAAAGAAGACCATTAACATCAGAGTCAATTTCGTTATTAGCATTGTCACAAATCTTGGGATCAATTTTCCGTAGAATGTTCTTTCTACGTTCTATAATAATTGCTGAATTAGCATTTCCAACAAAAGAGAGGATTCTTTGAACCCATTCTCTAACTAAAAATGGATCAAGAAGGGAATTTTCCAAAACAGCCTGCTCAGAAATTTCAAAAAGTTTGGAAATAGGGCCAACTGAGTCTAAAAGTTTATCCTGGCATGTTTTCCATGCCCGATCCATGCCCTTCTTGACTTTATAGCCAGGGGAGCCAATAAATTTAATAATTTTTGGGTCAATTTCAGGAGTTATACAGGAATTTTTTGGAAGAAGGGGACGAGGGCATTCAGCTCTCATTTTGTTGCGAGAGTCTTTTTTGAGGGGAAATTTTAATTGGAAATCAATAAAATTGGCCACATCTAAAGAAGGGCACCATTCGGAGGATCTAGGGTGATGAAGATCATCCGCACAAAATCTTGGGTTACCAAGACAATCAAAAAATTTAGAATTTCCATTTTTTGAGGACTTAGATTTTTTAATAGATTTTTTAATAGATTTTTTGCATTTTTTAGCTTTAGGGGAATCAGAATCTGAGGATAAATTATCTGATATATCCTCAAAATTAGAATCAGAATTTTCTTCAGTAGAGGAAACTGAATCGGAGGATAAGACCACATTTTTTGATTTTTTCAGAGAGAAAGACTCAGAAATTTTTGATCCCATATGTGACCCCTTGGGATTAGGGGAAGGTTTAGCGGATGTTTTCCTTCCTTTGCCGCCAGGAATTGCAGAGTCAGTTAAAGTCTGACGAGACTTAGATAATAATTTTTTGCTTGCTAAAACAGAGGCAGAAAATGGTCTTTTTCTTTTAAATATAGATTTTGGAATAGGCTGTTGGGATAAGAGCTGAGTCATGTGTGACATCATTTTCCCCATGGAATTATCAATCATAGTCTGCACTGATTGTGCAGAAAGGGGTTCATTTGATTGAGGAATTTGTGACATGCTAAAATAATTTGTAAATAAATGTAAAAATAATGAAATGTGTCAAATAAAAATTTTTTATAAAAGAAAAGAACTTCAGTCAATAAACGTTATAAATTTTGTAGTCTTAGCAAACATTTGTAAAAGGAAAAACTGTGTACCAAAGAAAGGGCTTAGTATAATAAATAAGCCTGTAACACCATCTAGTGGTAGCAATAATAATAATGTGTATGAGGAAAAATGGATACTAAATTTATGCAGTTGTATCCTAAAGGCAATCGTCGTGAGGGAGGCTCAGATAAAGTGAAACTATTGAGTGACGACGTCAGGGGGCGGGAAAACAGAGGCGGGAAGAAAGGAGAGAGAAGCGGTGACGTCACAAGATGGCGGGCGGCCGCTCGAGACGCAGCAGAGAAAAATACTTTTGGAAGAAGAAAGAAAGGTAAGAGGGTAACAACGCAAGAGACAAAACGAAACCAACGAGTAGTGTGGCGGTAGAATTACTAGAAACAAGGGGGAAATAAAGAGACGAAAAAGTAAACAAAGTCAAGAGAAAAAACTAAAAGAAATAAATAAGAAAACGCAGTGACAATAAAATAAAACATCAAACGATATAGGAATGGCAAAATTATTTAGATAAATACGAACAAAGATACATATAATAACAATCATATGGAGCAAATTTAAATATAACTTATCTGCAATTGAGCAGCAAAAGAAAGAGGAAGTTGGGGCTCGTATTGGACAGTTTATGGGAGCTATGATACATCCTATTGGTCAATGTTTTCTGTTTTCTCTAAAGTACCCATTTCATTGGCTACTTATGTTCTACATGTTTTATCTGTATTGTTTTAATGTTTTTATTCACTTCTGTATCATTACTTTAAAAGGCTGCATTGAGTAGTATAAAGAAAGATATGCAAAATAGGAGTCTCTGTGCTTGTAATAAAATCAAAATACCATGATCCTCATTGTGTACATGAATGTGTGACAATATAGGATGTTATAACTCAAATACATATAATACTAGTGTGTGGGATGTTACTCACCAGCATGCTGTGCTGATGTTGCAGTCCCTGAGTCACGAGCCCCTGGAAGTCCACGGACTGCTGTGAGGCTCAGGGACCTACGAATGAGCTCCTGCCACTCATTGTATTCGGCCTCATAGTGAGGCCCACCTCCTGTTGCCCTCTGGGAGATTGCTTCCTGGCCCATCCTCTCCTTGACTCTCCTCTTGCAATCATTCCACCTCTTCTTTAGGCCGTCCACATTCCTCCTCTGTTGGGACACACCATTGACGGCCTCCACCACCTTCTGCCAAGCATCTTTACGCCTACGGGCAACTCCTTTGCCCTTCTCTTGTCCAAAGAGGGCATTATGGTTCTCCAGGACAGCCTGGACTAGAGCGAGGTTTTCGGCAAAACTGAAATTCGGACACCTCATACGCTCCTCGTCCTGGGCTGCCTGGCTCCCTCCCTGGGATGTCCCTGGTGTGGGTTCCTCCCTATCCTCTCCCTCCTCCCCCCTTCTATCCCCATGTGCACCCTCTATCCCTCTTCTCAGTGTGCCTGGCCTTGGGGCAACCCCACTCCCATCCTCCCTTCTGGCTCTCCCTCTCCCCACTCCGCTCACTCCCTGACGGGGACCCTGCTGCTCCTCCTGTACATAATCCTCTCCCTGCGACTCCCCTTCCCTCCTCCCCCCAGCCCTATCTCTCCCTGACATCCTCACACTACACAAACTCACACACTCACACTCACTCCCACTTCAATCACACACAATCACAACCAGACACTCAGCCTTTCAAACTGTAAAAGATAAATAAAAAGTGTTGGGTGTTATCAAAAAAAAGTGTTGTGTATTTTGTATATGTGTGTATGCAAAATGTGTGCAATATGAAAAAAAGTGTAAGTAAATGTACTGGCTTAACAATCCAACAATCCGACCTAACTAACTTGATGAAATGCTCCTTTCTCACTACTCTTACCACTAAGTAGTGTGCTGTAGCTCCAAGAACCAACCAAACACACTAAAGAAATGGCGGCTGCGCAGGTGTTTAAGTATGATTTTTGAATCTCGTCATTACGTGGCGCATCTCTTAGAACTGGCGTTATTTTTTACGAGTCGTAGGCTAATTTGCATAAAACTACACTTTATTGAGACTTTACGTGAACAAAATACAGGCGCAAGTACTTGCGACGACTAAAAGGTGTATTTGCGCACATTTTGCCTGCTCGTCGGTTTTTCTGACTTACGCCAGTTTAGCATCTGACGGCGGTGAATATTGGATAGCTCGAGTTGCGAGCTGAAACTGCGGGCGACGCGGGTTACCTCGCTTGCGCCGAAAACTACGATCTATATCGGATCGCGCCCCATATAGTTTAATCTAAGGTAAGATTTTAAGATGACTAAGGTGTAGACTGTCTCTTTAAAGGGACACTGAACCCCAAAAATGTATTTCGTGATTCAGATAGAGCATGCAATTTTAAGCAACTTTCTAATTTACTCCCATTATCAATGTTTCTTCGTTCTCTTGCTATCTTTATATAAAAAAAGAAGGCATCTAAGCTTTTTTCTTGGTTCAGGACTCTGGACAGCAGTTTTTGATTGGTGGATTAATTTATCCACCAATCAGCAAGGATAACCTAGGTTGTTCACCAAAAATGCGCCGGCATCTAAACTTACATTCTTGCATTTCAAATAAAGATTCCAAGAGAATGAAGAAAAATTGATAATAGGAGTAAATTAGAAAGTTGCTTAAAATGTCATGCTCTATCTGAATCACAAAAGAAAAAATTTGGGTTCAGTGTCCCTTTAAGTGTTTTAGCTCTTTTGTGACCGTTTGATTTGAACTTGAGAATGTTTGATTGTTGTAATATGTTGAGCTGAATAAATTTGTATTGTAAAAAATGTCACAATGGAGCTGTAATCCAGTTTTATTACAACAATAAAACATTAGGCTGAACTAGCCCATCTTAAAGGGGCATGAAACCCAATTATTTTCTTTCCTGAATCAGATAGAAGAAGCACATTTAAATAATTTTCCAATTTGCTTCAGTTATCTAATTTGCCTTATTATTTTGCTAATCCTTTGTTGAAACTGCAGCAATGAACTTCTGGTAACTAGCTGAACACACTGGTAAACCAATGACAAGAGGCATCTATGGACAACCACCAATCTGCAGCTAGCTCCCAGCTCCTGAGCCTACCTAGGTATGCTTTCAACAAAGGTGAACAAGAGAACCCAGCAAATTAGATTATAGAAGTATAATGGAAAGGTGTTTAGAATTGTATGCTCTATCTGAATCATGAAAGAAAATGTTTGTGTTTCATATCCCTTTAATATAGGAGACAAATTATTAAATACACGGTTTCACCTACAGATTGAAACTATAGATACCAATTCAACTTACAGTAAAGTCAAAATTAAACTTTCATGATTCAGAGAGAAGGTGCAAACAACTTTACAGTTTACTTTTATAATCTCGTTTGCTTCATTCCCATATCATTTTTTAAAAAGCATACCTAGGTAGGCTCAGGAGCCACATCACTACAGGGAGCTAGCTACTGATTGGTGATTGCACATATATGCCTCCTCATTGGTTCACCTTATGTGTGCTGCTAGCTGTCAGTAGTGCATTGATGCTCCTTCATTAGAGGATAGCAAAAGAATACGGCAAATTTGCTAATAGAACTAAATTGGAAAGCAGTTTGAAAGCAAATGCTCTATCTGAATTATATACAAAAAAAAAAGTGCTTCTTGTCCCTTTAAACTGCAGTTCAGCTGCTCCCCGGTTGGTTGCCCTTAAAGGGACACTAAACCCAATTTTTTTCTTTCATGATTCAGATAGAGCATGCAATTTTAATCAACTTTCTAATTTACTCCTATTATCAATTTTTCTTCGTTCTCTTGCTATCTTTATTTGAAAATCATAAATGTAAATCTTTGCAGCCAGCCCATTTTAGGTTCAGCACCATGGATAGCGCTTTCTTATTGGAGGCTGATATTTACCCACCAATAAGGAAGCACAACCTAGGTTCTCAACCAAAAATGGATCGGCTCCTATGCATTACATTCCTGCTTTTGAAATAAAGATAGCAAGAGAACGAATAAAAATTGATAATAGGAGTAATTTGGAAAGAAAAAAATTGCGTTTAGTGTCCTTTTAAGACACTCCCTATAGGAAATAGGGAAGTACAGAAAAAAATGGGTTTCTATAAAATAATCTGAATGACCCCACAATGTAATACTATGTATTACTGGCTAATGAATAATTTACCTGAAACATTCATATCTCTGCTGGTTTTACTGCATTTTGACTTGACCACGGCCTGTATACCCAATAAAACCTTTTGTCCTTAGTTTCTTTTTATGTTTGTTTGTTTTTTTAGCTGCCTCTTTTATTTATTTATTTATTCTCTCTCTCTCTCTCTCTTTCTATTTATTATTATTATCAGGTATTTGTAGAGCGCCAACAGATTCCGCAGCGCTATAAACATAGACGGTATAAAAGTTGACATTAACAGGGATCACATGGGTAGAGGGCCCTGCCAAGAGTTGCACTGCTCTTATGAAGGTGAACTACAAACATCTGGGCTCATAGGCTTACATGCTAAGGGGTTCAAGGAGATAGCAGTGGTGTTAGGAAGGTTAGTTTAGGTGGTATGCATCCCCGAATAGTAGAGTATTAGGGAGTGTTTGAAGCTTTCAAAACTATTGGAGCGTCTTGTGGAGCGAGGCAGAGAGTTTCATAAGATGGGAGCCAGTCTGGAGAAGTCTTGTAAACGGGAATGTGAGGAGGTAACAAGAGTGGAGGAGAGTAGGAGATCATGGGCGGAGTGAAGGGGACGGGAGGGAGAATATCTGGAGACAAGGTCTGAGATGTAGGGGGCAGCAGTGCAGTTGAGGGCTTTGTATGTTAGAGTGAAGGGATTGGCAGAGAGGTGCAGCAGATGAAGAGTGACGTGTAAGGAAGATGAGCCTTTCAGAGGCATTCATTATGGATTGCTAAACAGCTTGGCGGCAGCTAGGGACACCTGAGAAGATAGAGTTGCAGTAGTGGTAGAGGTGGGAAAGGATGAGAGAGTGGATTAAAATCTTAGTTGTGGCTTGTGTAAGGAAATGTCTAATTTTAGAGATGTTTTAAGGTGGAAGCAGCAGGTTTTAGCCAAGGACTGAATGTGAGGAGTGAAAGAAAGAGCTGAGTCAAGTGTGACCCCAAGACATTGGGCATGTGGGGTAGGGGTAATGATGGAGTTATCAACAGTTACAGAGAAAGGAGGGGTGGAGATTTTGGAAGGAGGGGGACAATAAGGAGCACAGATTTGGAGAGATTTAGCTTGAGGTAGTGAGAGGACATTCAAGATGAGATATGAGAGTGAAAAATAGTGACACGGGTTAGCAAGGAAGGAGATAGGTCTGGTGCAGAGAGGTAGATTTGGGTGTCGTCGGCATACAAATGATATTGAAACCCGTGGGACTTTATTAAGGTACCTAATGATGACGTGTAGATTGAGAAGAGAAGGGGACCGAGGACAGAGCATTGCGGTACCTCAACAGAAAGTGGTAACGGGGCAGAGGATGCCCCAGAGAAGGCTACACTAAAGATACGGTTAGACAGATAGAAAGAGAACCACAAGAGAGCTGTGTCGCAGATGCCGAAGGATTGGAGGGTTTGGAGCAAAAGAGGGTGGTATAAAAGGCTGCAGACAGATCAAAGAGGATAAGCAGAGAGAAGTAGCCTTTGGATTTTGCTGTAAGTAGGTCCTTGGTAACCTTAACAATTGCTGTCTCTGTGGAGTGAAGGGGGCGAAATCCAGATTGCAGTGGGTCAAGGAGGGAGTTTAATGTAAGGGAATGGGATAGATGTGCATATACTAGCACTAGTAGGGAAATAGTGGGGTAGTTGGATGGGGAGGTTGGATCGAGAGAAGGTTTTTTGAGGATAGGTGTGACCAGTGCATGTTTAAGAAATGAGGGAAATATACCAGTGCTGAGGGAGGGTTTGAAGATGTGTGTGAGTATAGGGGTAAGGGTAGAAAAGAGGGAGGGGAGTAGCTGTGAGGGGATGGGGTCGAGGGGACAGGTAGTGAGGCGAGAGGACAGTATAAGGGCAGAAACTTCTTCCTCTGTAAAAGGGGCAAAATAGCTAAATGTATGGCTATGTGGGTTTTGGATGATTGTGAGCTTTGAGGGGGTGTTCTGATGGATCCGATTTGGTTGTTGAAGTAGCTGGCAAAATCTTGAGGTGAGAGAGAAGTTGTAGTACAAGGTGGGGGGGGTGGGCGGAGAAGAGTATTGACAGACGTTTTGGGTTTGAAGAAAGAGTAGAGATCAGAGTAGAGAAGTAGTGTTGCTTATATAGATTAAGGGCAGAATAGTAAGAGTTCAAGATGAACTTATAGTGAAGAAAGTCAGCTGAACTCCGAGATTTTCTCCAGTGTCGCTCAGCAGTACAAGAACATCTGCGTAGGTACTGTGTCAGAGGAGTATGCCAGGGCTGAGGATGAGTGTATGATTTCCGAGCTATGGTAGGTGGGGCCAAATTGTCAAGGACCGATGGGTGGAGTTATAGTGGCAGATAGATTAATCAGGGCAGGAAAAGGAGGGGATGGAAGAGAGGAAAGGTTCGAGAGAGCTAGTGAGCTGTTGCTGATCTAATGACTTGATTCTTCTGTGAAGTTTGGTGTGAGAGGTAGAAGGAGATCGAGTTGTAGAGAGGGAAGTGATGTTACAAGTGAGGAGATGATGGTCAGAAAGAGGAAAATGGGAGTTTGTGAAGTTTGAGATAGTACATTGATAGCTGAAAATCAGATCAAGGGAGTGACCATCTTTGTGAGTGGGAGAGTCAGTCCATTGTGACAGGCTGAAAGAGGAAGTGAGTAGCAGAAATTGTTTTGCAGAGGAGGCAGTGGGATTGCCAACAGGGAGGTTGAAGTCGCCAAGAGTGAGGGCAGGGGTAGCTGAGGAAAGCAAATAAGGTAGCCAGGTGGCAAAGTAATCTAGAAATAGAGTTGAGGAGCCAGGGGGGCAGTATATGACTGCAACACGTATAGTGAAGGGAGATAATAAGCGAATCTAGTGGGTTTCAAATGAAGAAAATGTGAGGGAAGGGCTGTATTTGTTGAAAGGTGCAACAAGAGGAAAGTAAAACACCAACACCACCTCCTTGTCTATTATCAGACCTAGGAGTGTGGCTTAAGTGGAGACCCCCATGTGACAGTGCAGCAGAGGAAGCTGTGTCTGAAGGAAAGAGCCAGGTTTCTGTGAGAGCCAGAAGATTGAGAGAGTGGGAGATAAAGTGGTCATGGATAGAAGTGAGCTTGTTGCAAACAGAGCAAGAATTCCACAGTGCACAAGTGAAGTGGGTGGTGGCTTTAGATGCAAGAGGAAGTAGATTAAGGTTATCAGAGTTTTGTTTTAGAAGTCTATTGAAAGGCACACATGGGTGTGCAGAGCAAGGAAGTCGTGGGGGACCAGGATTAGGGGAGATGTCACCAGCAGCTAGTATGAGCAAGAGGGAGATGAGATGCAGATCTGCAGTAATGTTTTTGGGATGAGGTGCAAGGGGGAGAGAGAGTCTTTTGTAATGTATAAAGTTTGTGCATACAAAAGTAAGGTGAGGTTAAGAGAGATGGGCTATTGAACAGTGCAGGTGGTGAGGGGGAAGGAGTAATTGAATAAAGTAGTTTGTTATAGAGACAAAAGGTAGCAAAAAGGAATATGAAGATATTGAGCATGTTTACAAACTGAACTTGCCTTATCCATTGTTCAATCCTTGTTCAATTCTTGTATAATTATTTTGCCCAATTCTTAGTGCCTCACTTATAAATGTTCACTTAAGAGATGTGAACAGATGTTACAATAATGCTATCTAAACCTGCAATGCTACCTCCTAACATCTCTTCACATCTCTTAAGTGAACATTTATAAGTGAGGTACTAAGAATTGGGCAAAAAAATTATACAAGAATTATACCCAATACTCGCCACACTGCTGCTTATTAACTAACAAACTGCCTATTGACATCTACTAAGTAATGCTCGCTACTACAGCAAGTTAATCTACTCTCTCTCTCTTCTGCTTTCAGGTATGTGAATTGGGTCCTGCATTCAACTCCTGCCAAATTCCCTGTTTTGTGTGTCAACTGTATTCTTTCTAAGGGGCCAAAATATCAAGCTCCGAATGGAGCTTGATACCCTTGTTTCCACTGCTCCATAACTTGTCCGCTGCCTATGAGGCTGCGGTCTTCAATCCTCCTGATCGAGTTTCCTGTGGGAGGAGCGTGAAGGTGGAGGTGCACGCTCAAGCTCACCTGTATGGACCGGTGTGAGCAATAACAGCTTTCTTTCTCCCAAGCCAGTAAGCCTTATTGCGAGGGTGCTTTCCAACAAGCCTCGCTGGAGGCATAAACAGGGCTTTAGGAAACTCTCTGAGTCCCATAAGGCTGGTTGGGAACAGCCAATTTGCACTGCTACAAGTCACCATTTGCACTCTACCTCTTATGACTGTTAAGACTGTAAAAAAAAAAAAAAAAAAACAAGCTAAGTGTCATGGCTGGAAAGATTGGACAGCCCTGCGAGGTCTACCGTACAGCCCTGCTCTGAGAGACGTAAGACAGCCAGGGGCAGCGAGACATTCAAGCGAATGATATAATACTGTGACACTACAAGCAGGACCGGTAGCAGGAGTCGGTGTGAAGTTAATCATATACTTACCACTCATCTCACTCCAGGCTGGAAGCGGCTGGCGGACGCCGAGGATCAGCTTTTCGAACGCCGCTCCCCCCCCCTCCAGTAAGTCGGTGAGTTGCTCTGACGTCAGAGCGCGACGCTGGAAGCCGGTGTTGCAGGTGTGTTCGGCTAGTGCTGCAAGGTTGCCAGAAACGCCTGGAGCTCGAGGAGAGAGAGCTCCCTGTGAAACCTAGCCACCAAGGTCCGGACACGACGTGCCGTGAAGTTGAGGGGGGGGGGGTAAGTATATTAAAGCCTAAGTTAATATTTACCCTGGGACATTTCACAGTGGGTCTGAGCTTGGAAGCCGTTGCAGCCCCCAGACAGAGTTAATCTGTGCGGCTGGAGGAAGTTTGGTCCTGTTTGTGGTTGTATCAGTTTGAAGCATATCGCATGGGTGATTTCTGGAAATTGCAGTCACTTATAACTCTGCCTGTGGAAACATAGAGGACAGAACACTACTGAGGTTATGGCTGTTATCCCTTGCCTGCTTGCAACAACCAGAAAAATCTGCTATTTGTTATACTTTAAGAGTAGTGCACATGGTGTCCAGACATAGCAGGCTGGTCAAAATAGCTAAGTGGGTCAATTATTATACTGGGCCAGTCTGGTAAAGCCTGTCTGCATAGTATAAAATCTTTCTTTATAGATTTGGTTAAAGGAGATACGAGAAGGCTAAAGGCTCAGACATTGAAGTAATCGTGTTATTTCTGAGAGATAGGAGTTGGTCTACATATAAACTCAGCCATACAGTTTGTGTCATCAGTAACTCTACACAACTTAAGGGAGATAACTGGAGGCTGGAAAGGACTCCCATTTATATCTGTATTCCTGAAAAAAGAGAGGACAGAACATTACCAATCTCCTTGGTGCCCCCCTTTGCTTGCTATTATCAGCCAGAGAATCACGTTTTATTTGATGGTATGGGCTCTGGCCCTTATGAGTCCATAGAACTGGCTGCTATGTAGAAACGTACCTGGATACTAGAGACAGCAGGCTGTATATTGCAAACTATATGGGACTTGTATCATATTGGCATAGTATAGCAACTTAAATCAGCATAGTGTAAAACCTCTCTATGAATATGTGGTTAAGGGAGATTTAAGAGAGTCAAATGAATATATGTTGATATCGTGAAACTGTGCTATGTATGAAAGAGAAGAGCCATTTAGCATTTGTACTTGTTGCATGTAGATTCAGATACAAGCTATCCAGGTTAGTTATGAGCCATATCGTATCTGAATAGTGGTTTAGCTAAACTGAAAGGCTAATTTAGGCCCTGGTCTTGCCCTCTACATAACTAATTTTGACGGTGTAACCTTACATGTAAAAGATCCGTTTGGATTAAGTTGTATATAAAGGCCAGGCTGTGGGCTCTTGCTCTTGCCCTTATGAGTTCATAGAACTTGCTGCTAAACAGAAACACACCTGGATACTAGAGACAGCAGGCTGTACAAAGTAAACTATACGGGCCATGTATTATATTGGTATAGTCCAGTAATGCTAACCTATACAGTGTAAAAGTTTACTATGAATCTGTGGTCAAGGGAGACTTAAGAGGGTCAAATGTTGTCACTTTGATATCATGAAATTGTGCCACGTATGAAAGTGAGGAACTGTTTTGTATTTTTAGTTGTTGCATATAGGTTTTGATATCTGCAATCTAGGACAATTAAAGATCATATCATATCCGAAGAGTTGATAGGCTAAACTGAAAGGCTAATCTAGGCCCCGGTTCTGTCCCATACAAAACTAATTTCGATTGTGTAACCCTACATATAAAAAATCTGTATGGATTAAGTTGTATATAAAGGGCAGGCCACAGATTAGGGAGGGTCCATTGCTATATTTTGACAGGGGCCTAGGGGTTCACCATAGTAAAGGCCTTTTTCTGTCTTGGATTAGGGACCACTGAACCAGTTAAACCTCTCCTTACATCCATCTAGGGGCTAATTAGGGTAGCTTGTTTTTGTATAGATGGAGAAATACATTACAAACCCCAAAAACAAATCTCCAGCTATGCCTCCGAGGAGGGATAAAAAACAAAAAAATCTTCAGGAGACTTCACAAGAAGTTTCTTTTAGAAGCCCAGACTTGAATATAGAAAAACAACTCACTACGAATCAGTTGGCAGATTTAATACTGCCTCAATTTGAGATAATCAAGGGCGAGATCGCAGAGATCTCGAGCGAAATTAAGCAATTTTCAAGTAGACTGGTAGAAGTAGAAAATCGAATTTCGAGTATTGAGGACAGACATTTCAAGCAGGAATCTACTATCGATACACACTCAGATGAGATAAACGCATTAAAGGCTAAGATTGAGGATCTAGAAGATAGGTCCAGGAGGAGTAATGTGCGAGTCATAGGAGTACCAGAGTCCAGAGAATTTGAAGACCTCCTACTGTTCAGCTCCCAGACTTTACCTAAATTATTAGGTTTACAAGGCGCAGAAGGCGAACTCCAGGTAGAGAGAGCACATAGGGTGGGCTCGCCAAGACAGTTTAAAGATGGTAGTATGCGACCAAGAATGATCATGATAAAATACTTAAATTTTCAAGACAAAGTTAGAATTATGCAGAAATACAGACAGATCCAGACGCTCACTATAGACAACAAACAGATTTTGTTATTCCAGGATTACTCTATAGAAACCTCGACAAAAAGACGTCCAATGGCACCATTCTGCTCAGGCCTAATTAAGGCAGGGTTGAAGGCAACTATGAAGTACCCAGCAAAAATCACGGTACTGGACATGGATGGTGTCATTGCCCTAAACACAATTGAGGAGGCTAAGGAGTTCTGTAGGGACAATAACATAGAGGTATAAGCAGTTTTCAAAGAATAGGGCAATCAATGGCCCTAGAGACCATATTGGTGACTTTATTAGGACTTAAGGGTAGGGGGGGAGGGACTGGGTTCTCTGTCCTTTTTGGCTTTTCCCTTTTTTTTTTTTTTTTTTTTTCCTCTCCCCTTTTTTTTTTTTTTTTTTTTTTCTCTGAATTGATTCATACTAAGGGTTCTTTATTTAGAATAAATGAGTAATTCACTAAACATAATCTCCTGGAATGTAGGGGGAATAACATCTCCAAGTAAACGTAAGAATGTTCTCAAGCTAGTAAAGAAACAACACCCAGATATTATTTTACTCCAAGAGCTACATCTTAAGAAAATAGAAATAGGAAAATTGAAAACTAACTGGATTGCTGAGATAATTGCTACACCATGTGAAAAACGTAAAAGAGGCGTAGCAATTATGTTGGGCAGGGACTTAGCATATACGATACTAAAGCAGGATTTAGACCCAGGGGGGAGATATATAATAGTACAACTGAAGATAGACCAAAGGATCTGGACATTATGTAACATATATGCTCCGAACAGCTGGGACTTTCAGTTCTGGGAGAAATTGACAAAGGCTATAGTTCCATATATTGGGCAGAATCTGATAGTAGCAGGAGATTTTAACAATACCATGTGCCCCGAGCTAGATAGGTTTAGAATTAAGAGCAGGGCGGCCAATTATAGGGAAGCTAAATATCTGCAGAGTTTTGCACGCAACCTAAAACTTCACGATGCCTGGCGAATCCAACATCCAGACACTCGGGAATTCACCTGTGAGTCAGGAGCCCATAAAAATTTCTCCCGAATTGATATGTTTCTGGTAGATGAGTACATTATGAGAAATAATATTGAGTCGCAGATTTCAGAAATTATTTTGTCAGATCATGCGATAATCGGCCTAAGAATTGTGTGGAGTACTCTCTCCAAAAAAACTGCGAATACTTTTCGTTTCCCTCATTATATGCATAGTAACGTTAAGTTTGTAAACTGGCTTCAGCAAAAATGGGGAGAGTACTCCACACAAAACAGGGATTACATAAATAAAGTTGAGGTGTTCTGGGAAGCAGGGAAAGCGGTCATGCGCGGGGAAGTAAGAGCCTACATGATTAAAGAAATAAAGAAAATAAAGCTAGAGAGATACAATTATCAAACCAACTTAAAAATAAATACACAAAGTATCGTAGAACGCCCAATAAAGAGAATTGGGATTCATATAAAACAGCAAGAACTGAAAGAGAATACTACTTAACAAAGATTGGGGCTCATGAAGAACTGAGGAACAGGGCGACATTTCAGGGTAGTCAGGGAATTTCGGCTAAACATCTGGCCAGGCTGGTTAAATTTAGAAGAAAATCTAATCAGATATTCTCAATTAGGTCTGAAGGGAAACTCTATAGTAATAAAGAAGATATCAGCAAGATTTTTCTTGAGTATTACCGTAATCTTTATGCAAGGGTAGAAGTGAATGAGAAGCAAAAAGAGCAATTCTGGCATGGGTTAGAAGTCCCTCAAATATCGCAAGAAGCCCTACAGTTAATTAATGCCCCTATAACTGAAACAGAAATATTAGAAGTAATAAAGAAGTCCAAACTCGGTAAAGCGGCAGGGCCGGACGGTCTTACCGCAGAGTTTTACAAAATCACGGCGCTTGAAATAGCAGGTACCCTTACTAAATTGTTCAATCAGTACTATTTGCAGAAGGACATGAAATCAATCTACTTTTCTGACTCTGTAGTTACCTTGATTCATAAGAAAGCGAAGGATCCAACTAATGTAGCGTCATATCGCCCGATTTCGCTACTTAACCAGGACTACAAAATACTAATGTCTCTTATTGCAGAAAGGTTAAAGAAATTTATTACAGAAATTATCCATCCTGACCAGGCAGGGTTCATCGCAGGAAGAAACGCAGTTAGGAACATGCGCAGAGTTCTCACTACAGTGGACTTTCTCCATCGTGCCGACCAGGACGCCGGAGAGAGAACTCAGGGAGAAGACGTAGCCCTACTCACCGTAGACGCCGAGAAGGCCTTTGATTCGATCATCTGGGACCATCTAACAAATTCACTGGAGAAGTTCGGTTTCTCCGGCGCCCTGGTCGACCTGATTGGGTTAATATACAAAAAACCAAGGTCTCAACTCCTCATTAATGGTGAATTACTACAAAGCATCACTCTAGGCAAGGGGACACGTCAGGGATGCCCACTCTCGCCATTATTATTTGACATCGCATTAGAACCTCTCGCCATATATCTTAGGAAGACTCTTCCACCAATACTGGTAGGCAATCAGAAAGTGTCGGTGACACTCTACGCAGATGATCTTTTGGTTTTTTTACAACATACAAAGCAATCCATACCTTGTTTTCTGCAGATATTAAACTCCTTCAGTTCCTTCTCGGGATATAAAATAAACATTAATAAATCAGAAATCCTCTGGATCAGGAAAAACAGAGATAGTTACTCTGACAGTTTTAGAGAAGTTCAGAGTATTAATTATCTTGGTATTAAGATTAGCAAGAACCCAGCATCCTGGTACCAGCTTAATTTCAAAGAACCATTTCAGAATCTGCAAAGTGATCTTGCAAAATGGAACTTATACTATCTATCTATTTCTGCTCGTATTAATGTCATTAAGACTATCATCTTTCCCAAATTCCTATTCCTGTTACAAAATTTACCCCTCTTATTATACAAAAAAGACATTGACAATTATAATAAGGCTTGTGCCTTCTTTATTTGGGGGAAAAAGACCTCACGTATCGCCTTTAATAAATTGTCTCAGGGAATTCGGTTTGGAGGTTTTTCATGCCCGAATATAAAATATTATAATATGGTCTCTGTGGCTAAATTTGGGGTAGACTGGCTCAGCAAATCAGACCATGTTACTTATTCGGATTATGAAACAGAATTAATCAAACCCTTTAACCTACAGGCAATACTTCACTGCCCATACAGAAAACTCCCAAGTAATATAACTAGATTGGTAACAATTACAAATGTAGTAATTGCTTGGCAGAAATACTGTAAAACATTGGGGATAGAGTTTCAGACGTCTAGACTTTTACCGATCACTGGCAACCCAGTCTTCCCACCAGGATATAGCAACAGTATATTTCAAATCTGGGAATCCAAAGCTCTGATATATCTATCCCAGCTCAAAGATCCTCTCACTGGGCATATCAGAACATTTGAGAATCTGGCGCAGATATACAGTTTACCACCCCAACATTTTTATGCATATCTTCAGGTACGTCACTTCATAAATGATTATGATAGCAGGTTCAGTATGCACTGGGCACAACTAAAGATGGAAGCAGGGATATCCTTATACAAAGCTGGTTTCAGAGCCTTATCGATTTGGTACCAGTACATAATGAATAAAGAAGGAGAGCTGCATATCAATCAATGCAAACAGAGATATGCACCTTTCTTTCCCGAACTTCAAGATGAGGATATAATGGATAGTCTCGAGAGAGCAAGAGAAGCTACAAGCAGAACTAACCTAAGAGAATCACAAGCCAAGGTAATAAACAATTTCTACCTAACCCCAGCCAGAATTGCTAATTGGTCTCAATCACAGGTTCGGTGCCCCAAATGCCAGAAAGTAAACGCGGACTTGTTGCATTATTTCTGGTTTTGCCCGAAAACTTTGCAATATTGGAATAGAATCCAATTTTGGATTAACAGGAAAGTTAGAGTCAAGCTAGAATTCGAGGCGCAACATATATTCTTTCTGTATCCATCACAGAATATAGGAGATAGACTTTTCATAAATTTAGTAATTTTGATTGTAAGGAACCAGCTATGCAAAAGGTGGAAGCAAAAAGATGCTCCCTCAATTACTGAATTCATAAACGCCATGAGAAGTCAGATTTCGATAGAGATAATAGGACTAGACAAAGGAGCAGCTAAGCAGGTTCAGTTATTCTTTAAGAAATGGAAAAAGTATATTCAGGGAGAACCTGTAACAGTCCAACAGTATATTCTCTCGTCTTTTCAAGGTACTATACCTTTCTTGGAGTTAATCCTAGACGGATCATTACCGGCAAGCTGGGCACACCGTCATTAAGGTGGGGTTAGTAGACTGGTAAAACCAACCATGAACTCACCGGCAGGTTTTTTTTTTTTTTTTTTTTTTCCTTTTTTCTCCTCTTCTTCCTTTTCTTTTCTCAGTCTTTCTTTCTCTCCCTCCCCCCCCCCCTTTGTTTCACTGAGTGGTAAGAGTATTTTTATTCTATAATTTACGAAAGAAAATCCTGAGTACAGGGTAGAGTAGACAGGAAAGGATCTGCACAGTATGCAAATAAAGGCCACGCCAGATCCAAGATTTAGACAAGTTAGAGGAACTCAGGAGTTAAGACAAAGATCAGATCAAATAGAGACAAGGTATAGAGACCTTACATAGCTGTTCCGGTTTATTTAATCAATGGTCTCAAATATTATTATATAAAATCATAAAATTAGGTTTTTCAGATGTATTTTGGCATTCATTATATATATTTCTTTATTCTGTATTTTTTTGTCTGTCATATAGTTATTGCGACAATTATTGCTATGTTCTGAAACATGTATATGCCAGTTTTTTTTTGCTGTCATTATGAAAAACCTTCAATAAAAAAATTATCATAAAAAAAAAAAAAAATCCTCCTGATCGTATATGATCGGACTGATTGACACCCCCTGCTAGCGGCCGTGAATCTGCAGGGGGAGGCATTGCACATGCAGTTCACCAGAACTGCTTGTGCAATGATAAATGCCAACAGCATATGCTGTCGGCATTTATCGATGTGCTGCGGACATGATACGCTACATTGTATCATGTCCGCTCGCACTTTGGTAAATTAGCCCCCAAGTCTCTCTTTTGGTATGTGAATTGGGTCCTGCATTCAACTCCTACCAATTTCCCTGTTTTGTGTGGCAACTGTATTCTTTTCAACTCTCTTTCTCTCTCTCTCTCTCTCTCTCTCTCTCTCTCTCTCTCTCTCTCTCTCTCTCTCTCTCTCTCTCTCTCTCTCTCTCTCTTTTTCTCTATCTCACTCTCTCTCATTTTCTCTCTCTCACTATTCTCATTCTCTCTCTAACTCTCTAATTTTTTCTCTCTCACTCTGTTTATCTCTCTCTCTTTCTCTCTCTCTTTCCCTCACTCTCTCTCACACTCTCTAACTTTTGCTCTCTCTCACTTTCTCTTTCTCACTCTCTTTTTCTCTCTATCTTTCTCTCACTCTCTTTCTCTCACTTTCTCTCACACTCTCTCTCACTATCTCCTTTCTCTCTCTCACTCACTCTCTTTTTCTCTCTCTCTCACTCTTTCTCTCTCACTCACTCTCTCACTCTCTCTCACTCTTTCTCTCTATCCCTCTCTCTATTTCTTTATCTCTCTCTCTCTCTCTCTCTCTCT